>NW_022631000.1:27796027-28008040 GCF_010015895.1 Lontra canadensis
ACCACAATGAGATACCACCTCACACCAGTCAGAATGGCTACAATTAACCAGTCAGGAAATGACAGATGTTGGCGAGGATGTGGAGAAAGGGGAACCCTCCTACACTGTTGGTGGGAATGCAAGCTGGTGCAGCCACTCTGGAAATATGTATGGAGGTCCCTCAGAAAGTTTAAAAGAGAGTTACCCTATACCCAGCAATTGCACTACAGGATATTTACCCTAAAGTTACAATTGTAGTGATCCGAAGGGGCACATGTATCCTAATGTTTATAGCAGCAATGCCCACAACAGTCAAACTATGGAAAGAGCCTAGATGTCCATCAACAGATGAATGTATAAAGAATATGTTGTATATATACAACAGAATATTATGCAGTCATCAAAACCCCAAAATCTTGCCATTTGCAATGACGTGGATGGAATTACAGGGTATTATGCTAAGTGAAATAAGTCAATCAGAGAAAGATAATTATCATATGATCTTTCTGATATGACGAATTTGAGCGGCCAGTGGGGGATCATGGGAGGTAGGGAAGGAAAAAATAAAACAAGATGGCATAGGGAGGGACACAAGTCATAAGAGACTCTTAACTTCATGAAACAAACTGAGGGTTGCTGGGGGATGAGGGAGTAGAGATAGGGTCGCTTGGTGATGGACATTAGGGAGGGTATGTGCTATGGTGAATGCTGTGAAATGTGTAAGCCTGATGATTCACAGACCTGTACCCCTGGGGCAAATAATACACTTTATGCTAATAAATGAGTAGTTATGAGTACTATAAAAAAACATAAATTTATTATCTTATACTTCTGAGTGTCAAGTCCACAATTACTCCTTCTGGGCTAAAAATCAAAGTGTTAGCAAGGCTCTCTTCCTTTTGGAGGATCTAGGCGAGAATCTGATTCCCTCTTTTTTCTAGCTTCTAGTGACCACTTGTGTTTCTTGGCTCGTGACTCCTTCTTCCACCTTCAAGACTCTTTGACTCTCAAATCTTTGCTTCTATATACAGATGGCCAACAGACACAAGAAAAGATGCTCAACATCACTCACCATCAGGGAAATACAAATCAAAACTATACTCACCTCACACCAGTCAGAATGACTAAATTAACAACACAGGAAACAACCGGTGTTGGTGAGGATGGGGAGAAAGAGAACCCTCTTTCACTGTTGGTGGAATGCAAACTGGTACATCTACTCTGGAAAACTGTATGTAGGTTCCTCAAGAAGTTAAAAGTAGAACTACGCTGTGATGGAGTAATTTCACTACTAGGTATTCAGCCAAAGGATACAAAAATACTGATTCGAAGGGATACATGCACCCTGATGTTTATAGCAGCATTATCAACAATAGCTAAATTATGGAAAGAGCCCAAATGTCCATCAACTGATGAATGAATAAAGATGTGGTATATATATATATGCAATGTAATATTGCTCAGCCATAAAAAAGAATGAAATCTTGCCATTTGCAATGACATGAATGGAGCTAGAGAGCATTGTGCTAAGTGAAATAAGTCAGAGAAAGACAAATACCACTTGGTTTCACTCATATGTGGAACTTAAGAAACAAAACAAACAATCATAGGGGAAAGAAAGAGAGAGGCAAATCAAGAGACAAATCTCTAGAGAACAAAACTTATGGTTACCAAAAGGGAGGTAGGTAGAAGGATGGGTTAAATAGGTGATGGAGATTAAGGAGTGCACCTGGGATGAGCACCAGGAGTTGTATGGATCTGTTGAATCACTAAACTGTATACCTGAGACTAATATCATACTGTATGTTAACTAACTAGAATTTAAATAAAAAGTTAAGAGGAAAAAACCCTTGAAAAAAAGAGAATTCTATAACTCGGAAATTAGCAAATTACGTTACACTCTTTAAAATTCTAAATAGTTTTCTTTTAAAAATGTATGTTAAGGATGAAAAAAAAAGCACATAAATAAGAATTTCTGGTGCTCATACAGATTTTAACTAATAGTATTAAGCAAGCCAAAGTCAAGAATGTTCTACAGTTTATGGGAAAATGTCAAGGACAACAGAAAAATATTTACTTGAATCATAAATTGACAAGAATTGCAAGAAATGGGTCCATCCTCCTCACTTCAATTTTGGGAGATACTATCATAACTAAACAATAGAAAGGAAGTAGACATAAGTACACAGATCCTAGTTGCTTCTGTCCCTGCTCGTCTTCACTTAGAAAGGGTAGAAGGAATTGAGCCCAAGAAAAATAAGGAATAGTAAGAAGTATCCAGTCTATTTACTATGGTCACAGCCTCTAGGCTCAGCTGGACTATGCAAAGAACTCCATTTCCTTGAAAGACTGGAAGCACTTGCAGATGTTCAGAAGGAATGAAGTATACAATATTAAATCAAAATATCTCCATTCAAGTAAAGCCTCCCACTCAGTATCTGCTGCCTTCTTTGCAGGCAACTTGTCACATCTCAGCTTCCACTCTTTAAGCCATGCTTAAGGATTTCTTTTTGGTAAAGTTGTTCCATTTCATCTCACAAAACTGAAGCCATCTACAAGGCTGCCAACTTCTCTCACTGTTCTGCACAGTTCCAAAGCATAATCTATTGGAGCAAGGATAGTTTTCATGCTAGCACGTAAGTACCTCATTGTTGCCGATACTGTCTTGTTACTTAATGCTTTAATAGGGTCTTATTATGCCAATGGAGCCATCAAAAAGCCATGATTAATGTCTAATCTAAACATACTACACATACAACTTTTTTCCTGATTTGTCTCTCCATCTGTGTCTACAATCTTACTAAAGTTCTCAATAGGAGAAACTTATCCCTGAGGAGACATTAGGCAATGTCTAAAGACATTTTTGGTTTCACAACTCCGAGGGAGTAAGGGAGATTACTGCTGGCATCTAAACGGTACTATCAGGAAACAGTACTAAACATTCTACAATGCACATAACAGCCTGCACAACAGAGAATTATCCAGTCCAAAATGTCAAAAGTGACAAGACTGAGAAAACCTGCAGTAGTCTAACAAAATATTCTAATTCCAAGACTATAAAGTCATTTCGATTTGACATGTATTCTTGGTGTACAGAATTACAGTACCTGCCTTCAAAGACTAAACAATAAATGAGCCAGAATATAAGCCTGTTCTGCATATCTGCCATGCATACATTTAAACCACAGAGATCACCAGCCATCAGATAAAATCATGCACGTTAAAAACATTGTTGACTTTTTAAATATTATTCCCAAAATACATGTAAGCTATTAATATGAATGAATAAATTAACAAACCATTTAATAAGTATAAGAAAAAGGAGTTACTAATGGTTTCTATGCATAATTTTCATTTATGACTCTGTCTCCAGATTATTTGTTGGCCCCATTTAAGCTTTACCTGCATTTAACATGAAATCCCCTCACCATACCCAGGAAGAATATATATGGAGTCCCTCTTTCATATCAGGAGGTCTGAGCCACACAGCTGACCCTACATAGCTGGAGTGTATATTCCAGATCTGCCTAATGTCCATCATGATGTGCCCACACTGTTGTACTGATTCATGTAAACATTTTGTTTGTTGGGTAACATACTAAGTAGAACCATGAGCAGATACATGGTTTAAAAAACATGTATAACTGAAAGAGTGAAAAAGGAAGAAAACCAGGAACAAACAGAGAGAGAGAAAGAGGTTTTTGTTTCTTCTTCTTCTTCTTTTTTTTCATCATTAAGGCTTATGCCAGAGATGTTGGGGATAAATTACTTCAGCTGTGTCCTCGCTCTGTCTCTGAAGCCCTGCCATCGTACACAATTTGTGACCTGGTCCTGTATATCTCTTGATCAACTTGTCTATCAGTTAAAATTTGCCATCAAACAAAACTTTTACCAAATGCTACCCTTATGCCCATTGGACTTAAACCAGCTACTCTTCCCCACATTTTATACTCTGAATTAAATTGTGTGTGAAAATTACCTTTTATTGACTTTAGTGAGAGCCTTATACAAAGAACTGAGGGCAGATTTCAACTGCCCACTGCCAAAATAGCCCTCTGTCCCATCTGTTGGATGCACATATCATTAAGACTTTTATTATCCTCAGAAATAGAGAACTCATTTTACAGTGAGCTAAAAATCTATGAAAGTCCTTGAAAAGCAGCTCTTACTGGTCCTGGTAACCACTGCAACTCAGCAAATGCTGCTAAAGAACCAGACTAGCAATAGATATCAAAAGTATAAAATGCTTCTAAATAATAGCACCAAAATGTAATTCCATGTCTATAAATTCATACTTTACATTAAACTGTTCAAAGAAAATCTATCTACTGTGCCTCCAAAAGCAGAAAATTTTTAAAATTAAAGTTTTAAAGGAATATTAAGAAAATTTCCTCAGAAACATTGGAAAGACATAACGTCTTACAGAAACCACTATGAAGTAAAGACATGGCATAAGACATGGCATCAGAAGAAATCAAGAACTTTCTTGGAAATGAAAAAGTTGTAAAGGGCTTAACCATTAGGGGCCCAGGGAGAAGTAATGACCTTTTACCAGAAGAAGAGAATAAAATCATGGAAGCCTAATATGGCTTTTTACAGTTCTGCTTACAATTATGCACTAGACAATTTACCCCTTGTGGATGAGTTCCTAAAGCCTGCTGAGATGTTGCACTCAGAGAATGAATACATGCTGTTTTTTCTTCTGCTGTGGTTCATTTTTATTAAAACAAAAAACTCACAACAACTAAAAAAAAAAATTCACTTTTGCTGAATTTTACTCTTTCCGAGAAGACTGACAGCATGGATGAACATTTGTCCAATATTTGTAGTAAGTCCAACAATAAAAGACAATGGCTTATACATTCATGCCCAGTCAATGTCCTATGGGCTGGAATTCATAAAACAAAGGCAGCAGATGGCATACCTAAATTTAATTTGCTATTTGATTTATCCTTGTGTTACCATTCTGAAATGCAGACACTGAATGTTTTCTAACACTGTTAGAAAACATAAGACCATGGTTTCAGGAAGCTTATTATATAATCTGATGCTGGATCATCAATCCTGAAAAATGAAAACTATATCCTATCCACAGAAGCGCTCTCCTCAGATTAAGGGGAACCTGTCAACAGCCAATATTCCATGCATCAGGGATGCCATTTCATGTAGTTTGGAATCACTATTCATGGCAATAGAGCAATACCAGACGTCATCAAAAGGAAGAATGTGCTTTTGATTCTGCTGGTCTAATTTGAAATTAGTGGGGACATTTCTTGTGTTTCATCCTTACTTTCCAATGTTTCCTGAGAAAACTGGTGTTTTGGTGTTTTTTGGTTTTTGTTTTTTTTTATTAATGTTATCACTTTTCCTTGTGGGTTCTTCTCTTGAACACTGCGCTACCATCTTTGATTGCCTATTAGTATGTATGCAGACCAATATTCTAGGCTACCACATTCTAAAATGAGAACTTCTTAAGCCTTATGTTACTGCTTCTGGCAGCTGTCAAAATAACTCCTGCTGACATCATGTTTAACAGACTTGCCTCAGATCAATGTTGGGAAACAGCATGCAGTGTCACAAAATTAGGTCATTAATTGTGAAGCAACCTCAACACTCCTTGTATTTGGAGACAAAAACTTTCAAGGTAAAAGGAAACTGAGCAATCAAAGAGTCTGAATCTTTTTTTTTTTTAATCTCAATTAAGTTGTCAATTTAGGTATTTAATTCTCAAAATTCTTTGGAAGGATTTTATTATTTTAAAAGTACAGTGATAAGGTATTTAGTTCTTCTAAGGGACTGTAGAACATTCTAGCATAAAACATATCCCTCCTAACAGAGGAAAACTCAAGTGCCTAATATCCATTGTACTGATTATCTTAAGCACTTAAATGTCAACTTTTTCTAATGACTCCAGGAGAATCTGTTGTCAACCTGTTACCCTCAAATATCAACCAGACTAGTCATCATAGGGTTAGCCTATAAAATGACCTCAAGTAATATAATAGCAACGTAAGAGTCTCAATGAGTTAGAGTCTGGGAACAGAAAAAACAATCTGGTAGTTAGAACCAGACTGCCAAATGACAGCATCAGCTGCATTATCTGTGTGCCTGGAGGTTGCCCTTCCAAACTAATTTTAAGAATAAATTGAAATTGAACTGGAGCCATGCAAAGTAGAACACAGACCTTTTCGAAGATTCATATCAGGTAAATATTAAACAGGTTGTCAGAAAATACTGACATTTTCTTTTTTGAATTGATTGTATGCTTTTATTTCTCTACCTATACAGCATTTCATATTATTAACATTTTATTTATTAAAACCCTGCCCTTCCCTCAAAAGGCTTTAAGGGACTTTCATGTTATGTCACAGCATATTAAGAATAAAGATAATTCCCCACTATCTTACAAACAGCATAAAACAAATATTTCATGTATTTGAATTAAAGGTAGAAATGTACATCTTCCCACAAGTTTGTTTTCAATAAAATAAAGACATTAATATGGAAATATAACATTTAATTTATTCATTTAATAATTAGAAATACCTTGGAATTTCTTCTTAAAATCCATAACCTAATATACAAATATCAAAATATTAAGATGGCCTATAAGAATTAACAAAGATAAATGTAGGTGCAAAAACAGGTTGATTTATTTGGCACCATTCCAATTTACCTCCCCACTCTTCTGTCCTGATTAATTGCCCTCAGCAAGGAGTTGGAGCCTAGTTATGCTGTTTCCTTAATTCCTGTTGACTGAGTGTTGATATAAGGATAGAAAGAAAACCAACTGCCTTTGAACAAACCCATTCTTCAAGAGTTAATCAATCATAACCTGTCCATTTTAATTATCTCCCAAATTCCAAATAGAGATATGTTTGCAGTTTCCAAATATTTGCTTGATTAAAGATGTTTTCCTTATTTCAATAAGGAACTTCAAATTGATGAGTCAGGTGGTAAGATTTATGGGATGAAGTATCCTAGTTTATCTTCCAGTTTTCAAAAATTCTGGTCTGCAATTCAATAACAAACAACATTCCCCCCAGAGATATGCAGACTATTCCCATTAATGATGATGCTCATGTTTAAAAACATATATATATATATATATATATATATATATATATATATATATATATATATTTCAACATCAGTAGATCTCAGAGAGAAAAGCCTGCCAAGAAAATGTTTACTAGCCTCCCTCTTCATATCCATAAAAAAATAGTTTATTGGAATATTAAATATAATTACACAAAGCTAACAGGCCATTGGTGCACCTGGATAACATTTTCTGGTTGTTTTTGCCCTCCTTGGAGCAATACCAACAGATCGGGTCATCAATCAGTTATACCCATCAAGTTACAGGGAAATTCTGGCTGCCTCACAAACAACCAGACAGTTCAGTTAAGATAAGGATTTTAGCAGAATTTTCCCTGAATTGACTAAACTAATTAGTTGTCTTAATTAGATGCACACAAAAACAAAAGCTAACTCTTCCTGGAAATAATTCCCCATTTAGGAGCTGTGTTTGTAACATCAGAATCAAAGCACCAAAGTTCTCCTCTCATAGACCTTTCAAGGTCTAGCAATGATAATAGAATATGATGATAATGATGACTATGATGATGATGATAATACAAGATTTCTGAAAAAAAACTTTTTATATAAAATTTCTCCTATTTAATATCAACAAATGCAAATACATGTACAAAGTACTTTTGAGACTTTAAAAAGTCAGTTAAAACTTTTCTCTGACATAACAGAAATTATACATTCCCTAATTCATCTCTCCTCCCATAGATCATTCAGTCCTTTAACAGTGAAGAAGAGCCCTCACCCACTGGTTCAATACAGCTTGCAAGTTGAGAGAATGGTTTACCCAGAATCATCAATTGACCCAATTATTAAATCCACACTTCAAAATAAAGGAAGATGTCAAGAAAACTATTCCTTTAATATTTGTACCTAACCACTTCCATGCCTGGCACAGCAGGGCCTGAAGAGCAGAAATCAAGCTCTTTTCATCTTTGAGTACTCCACAGCACTTAACCCAGTGACCTTAACATTGAAGTCACAATAAACTCTTCAGCCTTGAACAAAACAGACCAAGAATGTACAGAACCAAACTTTTAAGTTAATGTGACTCCATTTACGAACTCAGTCTAGAGTTTCCCAAAATGTGTTCCCAAAATCACTGGTCCTAATTGATGCTTTTGAAGAAATATGTTTCACAGCCAAAAATACTGGAATGTAGCAATGGTCCTAAGTCTTCTAATTTTACCTAGACTTAACCAACCTGGAGCTCTACTGTGAGATACACTTGGGAAATGCTGTCAGGGTCCCTTTTTGATGATTTACCATACATATTTTAAGAGTCTTTAGACTCTAAAAAGCCCCCCTAAAGGAGCTTGTTTGTTTTAGTGTAAAGCAAACACATTTGACTTCAGAACCCTTTCTTATTTAACACCATGGAAGGTGTTTGGAGAAATGTTTTTCCAAAAACTGAGACATCCTATAGGATGAATTATAACACCATGGGGCAGTTTACAGACTCTCCACAATCTCACGCTGCTACATGAAACACAAACAGACACAAAGGTGCCTCTGGGCTTATTAATCACCAAGTTGTACATAAAAAAGAAGAATTTAAATATATAAACATGTGATGGGAAGCAGAAATTTCAATATCTATGGAAAAATTATTACAACTAACAAAAACAAATTTTAATTACTAACTGAAAATCCTAATTGTCCCCCTCTTGCATTCACAAAGCATCAACTAAAATAAACTGTTTACTATGTTTAGGTCCCAAGATCACACGTCATCCACAAATGATTTATCCCCTTTAGTGTATATTTGTCATTCTTTTTAACTGGCCAGATCTGAACCCCTGCTCTAAGTTTGGAGAATGTTCTAGCTAAAGAGCAATACAAGGCTCCCATTATTTAAGTTAAAATTTGAAATCCAACTTTCCCAGCCTCTCTAGAAGCTAGGGCACTGACCTAAGATCTTGACCTTGACTGACTGCTTAAGATCATCCTGGGAAAGGTAACAATATCAACAGTAATAGCTATTCAGATATTTTGCATGAGGTGTATACTAAGTTTCCAGGGGGTGGTCAAATGACTTAGGCTTGGCCAATCAGCACATCTCACCATCCTGACTATAGAATTGCCTCAAGGATAGAGAAGTTAGTCCACTAGGATTTAACTGAAGATCTGGGTTAAATTTTTGAGAAGAAATTAGTTTTCCCATAGATATATACACATACACATATATATGTATATGTGTATGTGTATATACATATGTATGCATATACAAATATGTGTATATATATGTATATGTGTGTATATCTTTGTAAAAATATAAACATCATCAACTGAACTTGTGAAGCCAGCACTATCGCTGAGCACTCCAGCTGCATGAATAATGAGTTTTCTCTTTCATTCAGCTAGTTTAGACCAGCGTTGTTATGCATGATAGAATTGCCATAGACTCTCTCCTTGCAGGCCATGGTAGAGTTTGTACAGTAGCTAATAGATCCTCTTGTAACTGTATTATTGTCTCAGGGAAAGTGAAACCGTCAATACCGAAATTGAAGAAAGCTACCTGTCTCTCTAAAGCAGATATTGATAGTTTATGGAATCTTCAGCTAGTTGGGTATGGTACCCTAGAGAGGAATGGCTGAGGTCAATGTTACAGATTAGTTTCATCATGCTTCTTAGAGTCCTGTTGATAGTAACCTTAATTAAATACAACACTAGATAAAAATGAATGAATTTGGTCCTAGCCCCTGTCAGTAAGATTAATCAGAGTGACCAAGAGAGCACCATACTCATGAGAAAATTCACCAGAAGTCAAGAGCATATAAAAAAGGGTAGGTATTGTTGAGAAAATTCTCCATGGATCCCTCTCTTTCAGCACATCCTACGAAAGATTTTATTCTGGACTATCTTTTCCAAAAATGTTTATATAGCAAAGAGTTTAGAAAACATCTCCCTTTGGGACAAAGGGAAGTTCTGTTTGCCCTATAGGACAATAAAGCTAATGTCTCCTGTAAGACAAAAGTTGAGCAGATTTGCTAGCAGCTGCCTCGTGAGATTGAGAGTTTCCTAAACTCAGTATACCTCAACTGTGACACAAATCTCTGTACCCAGTATCTAGCTGGAACGCCTTTACATCATCCCCCATAGGACAGGGAAATTAAAGGACTGACACACAAAGTCTATGCTGTCTGCTAGACCATGCATAATAAAGCCCTTTGCTTCTGACCCAGAAGTTTCACGTCTTCTGCCAGCTCTATGAAACCACAACAGGATAACTTTGTATCTTGTAGGTAGGATAAAAACTCAGACTCTTCCACTTTTTGACAAAGACCCAGATTAATATATAGAGATGACATATGTAAGAGCTGAAGACTAAATATTGTAATTATATCAGTTCTCCCCAAATTGATCTATAGATCCAGTGCAATCCCAATCAAAATTCCAGCAAGATTTTTCATTGAAATTGATAAGTTAATACTAAAATATAAATAGAAAGGTAAAGTATTTGGAATCAAACTTGGAAAAGAATGAAGTTGTGGGATTTACATATTATTTGACCTTAAGTCTTACTATAAAGTAAAATAATCAAGACACTGTAATAATTGTATAAAACTAGACAAATAGTTCAATGGGACATAATAGAAAGTCCAAAATTACACCACATATATACGGCCAAATAACTTTTGACATAGAAACCAAAGTTAATTAAATGGGTAAAGAAGTCTTCTCTATATATAGTACTGTATCTACTGGATATCCATATATTAAATGTTTTGTTGATCAGGGTACCTGGGTGGCTCGGTAGGTTAAGCGGCTGCCTTCAGCTCAGGTAATGACCCTGGGGTCCTAGGATCGAACCCTGTATCAGGCTCTCTGCTCAGCTGAGAGCCTGCTTCTCCCTCTCCTTCTGTCTGCTACTCTGACTACTTGCATTCTCTCTCTCTGTCAAATAAATAAATAAAATCTAAATAAATAAATAAATGAAATTTTGTTGATCCCTACCTTATACCATACATAAGACCCAAATGACAAAGCTCTTTATAAGAAGATGTAAGCAAATATGTTTGAGACCTTGGGATAGGAAAGATTGCTTGGAAAGAACGTAAAAGGCATGAACTATAAAGAAAAAACATGGATAAACTGAAACTTCATCAAAATTTAAAACTTCTGCTCATCAAAAGATAAAATTGAGAAAATGAAAATAAAAGTTACATACTGAGAAGAAATATTCGTGATATACATTTCTAATAAAGGACTTGTATCCAGAATATATAAAGAACTGCTACAACGCAATAATAAAGCCAAATAACAAATTTCTTTAAAAAGGCAAATAACTTCAACAGATCCTTCACAAAAAAAGATTTACAAATGGTCCTATATATATGAAAAAATATTCAACATCATTAGTATCAGGGAAATACAAATTAAAAGCACAATTAGATAACACAGCATACTCTCCAGAATTGACAAAATTAAAGACTAATAATACCAAAATCCTGGAGAAAATGGAGAGCTACTGGACACCGGTAGAAGCTTAAAATGGAACAACTACTGGACACTGATAGAAGCTAAAATGGAACCACTACTATGGGAAAATGTTTGACAGATTCTTATAATGTTAAACCCTCACCTACATTAATATTTAGCAATTCCACTCTAAAGATATTTACTCCCCCAAAGTGAAAACATGCCAACAAAAAGGTCTGTACAAAAATGTTTACTGCAGCTCTATTCATAGTAACACCAAATTGGAAACAACACAAATATCCATTAACAGGAAAATGGATAAACAAATTGTGGTATATTCATACAATAAAACATTACTTAATATTAAAGAACAAGTTAATAATGCAAACAAAAATACTAATATATCATAAGAACAGTACCTTGAATGAAAGAATCCATACACAAAGGAATATTTTGGTATGACCTTATTTACATGAAGTTTTGCCTGAAGTACAGGCAAAACTAATATATGAAGCTAGAGATCCAAATATTTATTTCCTGAGGGGAATACAGAGAGAGACTGGAATGGTGCTCAAAAGAACTTCTTAGGGTGATGAAAATGTTCTATACCTTCACTGGAATCTTTGTTATACGAATGTATGCATTTGTCAAAAGTCATCAGCTGTTACGCTTAAATCATTGTATGTTATTCTCAATTCAAAATGAAAAAAATACTACAAAAAATGACTAAAAAATGTATTTTATTTAAAACTCATTTAGCTCCCAACTATTCAAGGTCTGACATCTAAACCAGATGGGTTGAACTTGAGATTATTTGCTCTGTATCCACAGGTGTTGAGAGAGATATCCTCTCTGACTTTACACAGCTATCAAGGCAATAATGCTAGGAAAACCATTAATCAAAATTTGATAGTGCCTATCTGCAATCAGAAGAAGAAAACAAAGAACACCTTGGACTATAAAAGCAGGTAAAACACACCCAAAGGATCTAGTCAGTCACAATGTTGACGTTCTTGCTTCTTGTGACTCTGGCCCTAGCATCTTCTCACCATTCTGGTGAGCACTTTGAAGGGTAAGTAAGCAACTCCTTAAAAGATTAAGTCCTCTTCCTTGCTATCCCAAAAATTTGAATGCACTACCCAATTTTAAATTTTGTCTTCTTCTGCTATCTCACCATTCAGTGAGAAGGTGTTCCGGGTCAATGTTGAAGACGAAAATCACATCAACTTACTCCGTCAGTTGGCCAGCACCACCCAGGTAAGTAATGATCCTGTAATACAGGTTTGCTTTACACTTACTTTAAAATCTTAGAATGCACTGTGATTCCCTCAAAGGAAGAATGACTAAAATATTAACCATAACAAGAAATAACTTGAAAAACATTTAATGCCACAATACCTTATTTTTCTGCCTAAATTAGATTGCCATGGCCCTATAGTATTATAAATCCATGAAAACTTTTTAAGGAGCTGACAGGACATGACAACTGGATGAGATGGAACTGTCACAAAGGTCACAGTACATCTAATGTACAGTCACTTCCCTTCGAAGGCAAAAGTGAAAAATGATCAACTTGGATATTACTGAAAAACTGGGCTTCTGTCCAACTTGAAATTCATTTCCACATCCCATATATCATCTGTTCCCTTTGATTTTCTTTCATTCCAAATCAAACAGCTTGAGTTTTCATGACCTTGATTCAGGCCCTCTTAACGATATGACATGAAGGGGTGGGGGGGCAAAGGAGGTAAAAGCCATGAATGATTTCCATATTTGTTTTTACTTTCAATAAACCAAAATCTCTATGCTAATTTTAAAAAATCCACTGTATATGGGGTGAGAACTGATATTTTTCATTACATATGCACTTAGCAGGAAGCTATTGCTGACCACAAATGGTTCACTTGGGCCAAACCTGTTTCCTCATGAAATATAAACCAAAATAATTTGCTAGCGCCTAAATATCCATCTCCTATCTATATCTATATCTATATCTATATCTATATCTATATCTATCTATCTATCTACCTTTTTATAGGTTTTTTTCTTTTAGCTTTTAAGGTATGGGGAGAAAAAAGAAGATACAGTATCATAATCTGAAACAGATTCAAAAGTTTAGAATTTAAAGAAAATAAAGTTGTTTATTCCAACTCAAACCTGGAATTTCCTCCATAGAAATATCATCCCTGGTTGCTAGTCCCAGTAACACCTGCTTGAGCACCTCCAGGGATAGCAGGAATACTGCTTTCAAAGTAGCCCATTTGCCTTACAAGTCATTCCAATTGTTATATGAAGCTAAAAGCTACCTTCTCCAACTCTAGCCCATTGGACCTAGCTGAGCCAAATACTGTGTCGCACTCTCTAAAATTTTTATTTTATTTTTATTTCTTTTTAATTTATTTCTTTTCAGCGTAACAGAATTCATTGTTTATGCACCACACTCAGTGCTCCATGCAATACATGCCCTCCATAATACCCACCGCCTGGCTCCCCCAACCTCCCATCCCCCGCCCCTTCAAACCCTCAGATTGTTTTTCAGAGCCCATAGTCTCTCATGGTTCATCTCCCCTTCCAATTTCCCTCAACTCCCTTCTCCTCTCCATCTCCCCATGTCCTCCATGTTATTTGTTATGCTCCACAAATAAGTGAAACCATATGATAACTGACTCTCTCTGCTTGACTTATTTCACTCAGCATAATCTCTTCCAGTCCCGTCCATGTTGCTACAAAAGTTGGGTATTCATCCTTTATGATGGAGGCATAATACTCCACAGTGTATATGGACCACATCTTCCTTATCCATTCATCCGTTGAGGGGCATCTTGGTTCTTTCCACAGTTTGGAGACCGTGGCCATTGCTGCTATAAACATTGGGGTACAGATGGCCCTTCACCCTCTAAAATTTATTTATTCTAGGCCTTCTATAGTTTCTCTTAGCATGGGTTTACAGACACCTGATCATTCTGGTCACCTCTGGATATAGCTCAATCCTTCTGTCTATATTTCTTTTTTAAAATGTAGCTTTCAGAATTGACAATGGACCCCTAGCTATGCTCTGATTAATACATACTGCAGGACCACTGCCTGTCTTCATCTGTAAAACAGACATTTATTAAGGGGGCCTGAGATTCTTTTCAACATCTTGAACAGTTTACAGAATAATCTTAGGTTATAACAAATATATTGGCCAATTGAAACCATTAGGTTATTCTTTTTTCACATGAATCACCCTCAAACAAGATATTACTTCTTCTTGCCTAATTTATTTTTTAACCTAAATGCAGGATTTTGGATTTATCCTGTTAAAATGTATCTTTATAGCCTGTTTTCAGCATGTTGAGATCATTTTTATAATGAATTCAGTCACCCAGGGGAATAATTCTTCCCCCTAACTTTATATTACCAGCAAGTTTGACAAGCATGCCTTTCCAACTTTTATCTTTGTCACTGATAAAAATATTAGGTCAATCAGGGGTCACCATAGAATTAGAGGCCTCCTTCATGGCTTATTCATTCAATACATACTTATCATGAGTTTCCAATGTGTTAAGTACTGAAAGTGATGCATTAACCAACCATCCTCAGGTAAGTTTGCTCAAGTATCCACATTATTGTTAGCTGTAGCTAACATTGTATTTTCTCGCTTATAAAGAAGAATATAAATGCAGAGGCTTGGTCAAACATTTTGCTAAGATCCAGAGTCAGCATTCCATCAGGATAGTGGTCTTTTTCAATAATAAGATGAAGTTCATTAGGCCTGACTCACTCTTGCTTTAAACCATGTTGGCTCCCAGGGATCATAGCTTCCTTTTCTGAACATTCACAATCCATCTGCTTCCAGTTTACTCTGCAGCTTTGCCAGAATCCATGCCAGGCCCCAAGGAGCTCCTGCTTCTGGAATTCACCTGTTTTCCTATTTCTGAAATCCAAGATTTACCCCCTCCACTCTTTAGTGATTCCTTCAAGCTCTGATTCCTCCAAGGATGCTGAGAAAGTTCTGCAGTCACACGTGCAGTGATTTTTTTAGTTACCTAAGATTCAGCATTTTAAAATAGTCAAGAGCAGAGAACCTGGACTCAGACTCCTGGATTCAATTCCTGGCTCTACCACTTGCTAGCTGGACCTTGGACACCTCTCTGGGTCTCAACTTTCTCATTTGTCAAATGAGAAGAATAGTATTTACCTTGTAGGATTGTTGTGAGATTTAAAGGACTTACATTAAGTCCTTTAAATCTTTAAATCACTTAGAAAGAACTTATATAATGATATCTATAAAAGTATTTGTTATTATTACCATCTTTAGAACTGGAACCTTGAATGCAATATACATGGCCACTATAATCCTTTCTCTACTCACCTACCTTAGGCCTCGATATTCTCTTTCCAAAGAAGGTGTTTCTGCTAAAAATCCTAACATGTGAAAATTTTTTTACTTATGGTAATTTTATCTCTCCAGAAATAGAAGAAACAAGAAAGAGTATACCCCCTGAGAAAAGACAAAAGTCAAACAATGGTTAAATAGACTGACTTTCTCTCTTTCAGCTGCAAACATCAAGCTTTAGCTCCAAGCAATGGGACTGTATGTTTGTTCTTTATTCATTTTATTTCCAACATGAATGAAAAGATTTTTATTCTCCTCAGCAATCTTGCAAGTGCAGCATAGTCTGGACTGTAGCCTTCCTGATAAGATCATTACAAGGGCATCTAGTCTTTGTATTCATCCTTGGCCATGTGTCCTTCCTCCCAGCTTTTGAACATATCCTTTTATAAGCTGAATGTACAGGAGAGCTGTGACCACATGGGACTCTGGTAGCCTCCCCTTTTCATCTGTAATTATACAGTAAGTGTTTTATTTCATCTCCTTGCAATCAGAGTTGCACTTGTTCCTTTATTGGAGACATTAACCACAAAACCTACTCTCTTTTCTCTATACTTTCTTGAACCCTGTCTCTCTATGATAAGGTGCAAGTTAATCTATGGCCAAAGTAACATGGTTACAGTCTTCCAGGGTTCCCAGTACCCCCACTATACTTTTCTACTAAGTTCTTCCCTGCTCTCTGGAACTAAGCCTCAATTAGAAGTCACTTCTTCTTCCAAGAGGAAAAGAAAATTCCATCATATAAATGAAAAGTCCATCAGATGTTCAACTTAGAGTCAAATGCAATGTGAAGAAACAAACTTATATAAATTTATAAAGAATCAAAGACTCCTGATACCAATATTTATTTTCTTCTAAGCCCTAAAAGAATGTAGAGTGGATAAACTACTTTATCTTGCTTTTATGCTGGTCTCTTAATATATTTAAGAAAGGCTCTTTAGTTATTAGCCAGCTGGCTGATTAAGTTGACATTCCCACAGTGTTATCACGTAAAGATACCCCATTACCACGTAAAGATACCCCATTATTCAGCCTGGGTGGCTCAGTGAGTTAAAGCCTCTGCCTTCGGCTCAGGTCATGATCCCAGGGTCCTGGGATGGAGCCCCACATCAGGTTCTCTGCCTGGCGGGGAGCCTGCTTCCTCCTCTCTCTCTGCCTGCCTCTCTGCCTACTTGTGATCTCTGTCTGTCAAATAAATAAATAAAATCTTAAAAAAAAATAAGTACCCCATTACCTTCCAACAAATGTTCTTTATGATTTTTTATAACTCAGCTTCCTAGAATTATAATTTTATAACCTCCATTTTATAAATTATTAATATATAATTCAATTCCCCATATCTCATATCATCTTTTGCTCTATTTCCATATTTCAGATATAGATCTCATTCACAAGGTCTTGGTAATTAGTGAAATGTATATTTACTTCCTTGTGATAACATTTTGAGTTTATTATTTGTATCCATACTTCATGTAATGGTGAACATCTATGAGGCTATAGAGTTGGTCCTGATTTTTGGCTCCACTTCTCCTAAGAAGGACTGGGAATTAACTTCAGTATAGTATGTCTGAATCACACTTGGAAAACTTCATACTGCTGGATGTTGGTATATATGTTGATCAATCTTCTCCATGTCAAAATGAAATCTTAAGGTACCTCAGGTTAGGTCTGCAAGTTTTCTGTCGAACATTTTCATGAGATTTATCTACCCCATTTTAAAGAATCCATCATTCTCCCTACAGAATCTTAAAACTCTCTCTCTCTCTGTGTATCTCTCTCTCTCCTCTCTCTCTGTACATATATAGAGATATGTATATGTAGATATGCAGATAAATATATAGAAAGAAAGAGATCAATCTCCCAATAATTAGGAGAACCAAGACTAATGAGCAAGAAATAAGACGTTAGGAAAGGCAACTTTCAACTTAATATAGCAAAGAAAACCCATTCATAAAGCAATTAGGCTATTCTGAAGTGATACTAAATTTACTCAAGATTGAATTAAAACCATCACCAAAACAGTATGTAGCTATATGCTGCTATACATGAAAAGCTAGTATCTTAATATAGATTCTTCAAAGCAGAATCTTAGACAAAGATTTCAGGCCAAAGATTTTGTTTGGGAAATATAGGGAATACTGCTAGAGGAGTGAGAAGTGATGTAGAGAAGGGAAGGCAGCTAACAAAGGGGATACTATTAAGACAGTTACCACAGAGTATGACTAGAGCTTAATCCAACAGAGAACTCAAGGAATGGGTGTGCAAATCATACAACTTAGAATTATTTATCCCACCTGAGAAACAAGGGAATTGGAGTATTTAGACATCTACTTTCCAGGGTCACTGGTTGAGCACATCTCTGGAAAGAGTTTGTTTGTTTGTTTGTTTGTTTTGCCATCCCCTGCTTACTGCAAGCTGTTAGCTTGGCTTTTTCCAGTTCTAGGGGAAAGAGCTTTCAAACACAGAGATGCGTATCTTGGCAGTTGGGAGTTCCCTGAGTATGCTGAAAGGTCCCTGCATTATGTATGGGTGCAGCTCTGTCAAGCTGCCTACAGATGCCTGGAGGGCTTTATGTGCTCTACCAATTCTAAACCTCTGTGTCTATAATAAAGATATACATCCCTGTCCCATCCCATCTTGGAATGATAAGCATTTATTAGAAACACAAATTCAGTTAACTTAAAAATATGCTTTCTTCCACAATGTGCTTGTCTTCAGTGTCCTTCTCTTTATAGTGTTGGCTAACTAGAATTCATCACCAGCCCCTAGCTTTTTCTGTTCTTATCATGGCATGTCTTCGTATTTCCCCTACTGTCTTCTAACCTTTCATCTTTACCCTCTCATCTTTGACTCACTAGATCACATTGTGTAGCCAATCCTTATCAAATCATCAATACTGTCTCCTTTAAACACCTTAGTGACAACCA
This sequence comes from Lontra canadensis, assembly GCF_010015895.1. Lineage (NCBI taxonomy): Eukaryota > Metazoa > Chordata > Mammalia > Carnivora > Mustelidae > Lontra > Lontra canadensis. Next base: position 27,814,826 of record NW_022631000.1, read on the forward strand.
CACTCATATTTTTCTTCTGGAATCCCTTCTGATTTTGTCCCAATGTCCCTGCCTCGTACTGCCCTGATACACTCTACAGCCCTGACTCATGACTCAGCACCCACTAGACATCTACAGTGGTCTGAAGATTACCAGGACAGGACATAGATTATTGGATTCTCCATAGGCAAGTATATCTGAAATTGAGTCATCTTAATATCTTACCTATTAGTTTCTATTAAGTGACCTCTAAGTCTTGCCAAAACTCATTTCTAAGTTTCCAAGCAATGGTCCTAAATATCACCTGTCACACCTCCAGCCTGAGACCAGCTCATAAATACCTACACAGGGATTGGGTGAGAAACAGAGGCAGAGAAAGACCCATTGTCAGGCTCATCTCAAGCTCACTTTGCTCTGCTCAAGGAAGAAACAAGAAAACAGAAACCTGAGAGAGACAACACATCCTTGGTTAATGTTTTTCCATGGAAAAAGGAGATTTGAAACCACACATCCACAAAGAAAAAGATTAGAATTATCAAATATGTTATTCTGTTATTTTTGTGCATAATTTTCTCCAAAATCTCCCCCATAAGAACAGAAGCTATGTTTGATTTGCTCACTAGTGTACTCCTAGTCTCAGGCACAAAGCCTAGCACATAGTAGGTCCTTAGTAAAAGCTGATGAATAACTGAACAAATGAAAATGTCTGGATCTTTGAGAGCATTTTGTTTCTGGCCATGACGACAAGATGACCACTGGAGAAAGATGTACTTTCCTTTTCAATATATCCTCCACAGGTCAGAGATGTAGATCCTGGTTCTGCACATTACTGTGAGTGCTGAGTTCCAAGTACAAATTAATAAAATCAATCATTTAAAAAGTAAAAAGGAAAGGTCAATTTCTTTCTATTAAATTTTGTGGCTGTAGTTAATTCATCATCATTCATTCAGAACATTTATCCATTATCACAAACACTACTATCACAATAAGCAATTGCTCCAAAAAATCAATAAATAGAATAAGAGCCATTATAAAATACTGGTATTATGGGAAATTAACCAGCATTATGGGAAATAATTATATTTTCTTCATGCTTGATGATAATCAGTTAAGGCCATGTATATATATGTAAACATTTTTATTGACATACTGGTTGGTCCCAACTCTTGTTCACTCAAGGAGATATTTTTAAGAGATTTCATGGATAATTTGAGTTTGAAAATAACTCAATGAGTAGAGTAAGAGTGTGCTTGCTGATGATAATTCACCCATTGAATTATAGGTGTCAAACATAATATATTTTACTCCTTATTCAGATTGACTTCTGGAAACCAGATTCTGTCACACAAATCAAACCTCACAGTACAGTTGACTTCCGTGTAAAAGCAGAAGATATTTTCACTGTGGAAGATTTTCTGGAGCAGAATGAACTACAATATGAGTAAGTTTATGTTTTATAGCTATTAAAATTCTCTCCTATGTATGCTCTCATATGAGCCTCTGAATAACCCTGGGAAAGTAAAAGTAAGACCAAGACCATGGCTTCCCTGAGGCCCCACAAATAGCTGATGGCAAAATTGGCTCTAGATTCCAAATTGTAAGACTTTAAGCCTGGTAGATATTTTGTTTAGTTCTTATTCCAATAAAAAAAAATGTTTTTGACTCCTGAACCCCAATTCAGCAAGATATCTGACCTGCTAAATGGTTATATATAGACTATAGGCCAAACCAATGAACACTGTTATCAGCTAGACACTGTTTTAGTCCCAAATAATATCAAGTCTTCCTTCCAACTGAGCAACCAGACCTATTAGGAGCTTTAAGGACTCCTCATGCTCCTTACTTTTTGTGTATGCATGCCAGACTCAATCAATATTTATTTCAACTTAACCATTCATATATTTTCTTATCATTTGATTATTTTTTCATCATAATAAGTATACTCTTTAATCTCCATCCTCTATTTCCTCCACTCCCCGACCTATCCTCCCTCTGGTAACCATCAGTTTGTTCTCTATAATTAAGAGTCTGTTTTTTGGTTTGTCTATCTACTCTTTTTATTTCCTTTGTTTGTTTTGTTTCTTAAATTCCACATATAGTATTTGTCTTTCTCTGACTTACTTCGTTTAGCATTATATTCTCAAGCTCTATCCATGTTGTTTCAAATGGCAAGACTCCATTCTTTTTTAAGACTAATATTCCATTGTGTATATATGCCACATCTTCTATATCCATTCACCTATTGAAGGACACTTGGGGTGCTTCCATAATCTGACTACTTTAAATAATGCCACAATAAAAGGAGAGGTGCATGTATATACTTCCTGGATCACAGAGTAGTTCTCTTTTTAATTTTTTGAGGAACCTCTATACTTTTTCCACAATGGCTGCACCAATTTGTATTCCTACCAATGGTGCAAGTGGGTTCCTTTTTCTCCACATCCTCACCAATATTTATTGTTTCTTGTGTTTTTTATTTTCACCATTCTATAGATGTGAGGTGATATCTCATTGTAGTTTTGATTGCATTTCCCTGATGATGAGTGATGTTGAGCATTTTTTCATATGTCTGTTGTCCATCTAGATATTTTCTTTGGAGAAATGTCTGTTCATGTCTTGGCCCATCTAAAATTGGATTATTTGCTCTTTTCAATATTCGGTTGTATCAGAGCTCTTTATATATTTTGGATACTAACCCTTTATCAGATATGTTATTTTCAAATATTTTCTCTGATTTCATAGGCTGCCTTTTAGTTTTCTTAATTATTTCCTTCACTGTGCAGAAACTTTTGATTTTTATATAGTCCCAATAGTTTATTTTTGTCTTTATTTCCCCTGCCTCAGGAGACATAGCTAGAAAAATGTTGCTACAGCTGATGTCAGAGAGACTACTGCCTATACTCTCTCTTCTAGAGTTTTTATGCTTTTGAGTCTCACACTAGATCTTTAATCCACTTTGAGTTTATTCTTGTGGATGGTGAAAGAAAGTAATCCAGTTTCATTCTTTTGCATTAGCTGTCCAGTTTTCCCAATACCATTTGTTGAACAGAATTTTCCCCATTGTATATCCATTCCTCTTTTGTAAATATTACTGACCATATAATTGTGGGTTTATTTCTAGGTTTTCTGTTATAATTCATTGATCTATGTGTCTATTTTTATGCCAGTACCATACTGTTTTAATTACTACTGCTTTGTAATATAACTTGAAATCCGGAAATGTGATACCTCCAGTTTTGTTTTTCTTCCTCATACTCCTTTAGATTAAGGACAAGACTAGGGTCAGACTGAATGGTTCTCTGTCCTTTTATCCTCCACAGCCCCCACCACTATTTCTAATGATAGAAGTCATAGAGAAAAGTACTAAAAAAAAAAAAAAGAAAGTGATTCCCCAGAGGCCTAGAACAGAGTTAGCTAAGCTGATCATCACATGTCTCCTCTCCCCAAATACCACACTGGTCCATGTAAGCCTTTTCAGATGAAAGTGTCTTCCTAAGTAGAAGCAGTTGTCCATTGTTGAACAACAAATAGACAGTAAGTGCCTACCTATACCAAGCACCATAAAGGATAGATATGGTCCCAACCCCTTCAGAGGAATACAGACTTTAAACAAAGAATTTCAGAATTGTGTAACAGATGTTAAGAAGAATGAAGTGCTAGAGACATAGGGGAATTGAGCAGCTCTGGGAATCAGGGAAGGCCACCAGAGGAAATGAGTCTTCACCTGAGAACTTAAAGATGAGCCAAAGTTAGCCAAAGAAAAGGAAAAAATTATACTCTAGGCAGAGAACAGACAATATGGTAAGCTTAGGACTGAGAGAGACCACGCTAACCTGGAGGTATTTGCACTAGAGAGAAGAAAGTAATGAGGTCTTTTGTCCAAAACAGTTCTTCCTCCAGGGAGTGGATCAGTAAGAAGCAAAGAGGCAGTATCAAGCTCCAGTCCTGAACACTCAAATGTTTATCCAACAATACCCCACCACAAGCTCAAGTCTTCATTAATTTTGAGTAAATGTAACTTAAAATTTTTTAACGGAAATTTTCTCTTGTTTTTCACATCTTAAAAATATCGAATAGTATTTATGCTAGTGAAGATGTCAGAATTATTACCTATAAAGTCTGTATCTCATCAGGAGAAGTGGTACAATATAACATAACAAGTAAATGCTCTAGGAAAAAACAAAACAAAACAAAAAACAACCAGATTCAAGTCCTAACTCTGCAACTTCCTGAATGTGTAACCTTAGATAATTTACTTAATTTTTCTGAACTTCAGTTTCCTTATCCATAATATGAAGATATAATACCTCTTCCAAAGGACTGTGAAGATGAACTAAAACAATATGTAAATAAATTGCTACTGGCATTACTATTGTTATGGTTTATTATTATACTAAGAGAGAAATGAAACATTTCTTAAAGGTCAAGAGAAATTGTTTTGCTTAACCCCATTATCAGGCTTCATATAGCTTAGCTATCTGCTTCTACCTAAGGGAAGTGTCAAAATGTGACCATAAGAATGGACTGTCTTTTTAAAACAAAGATATAACACAGTTAAGTTTCAAAATTTGATTAAGATTCATGTCTGTGACTTTTTGCTCTTCTTATTACACTAGGAAGAATTTTTAAAATCCTAGCCTTTAGGAGACTTTGTAATTTTTTTTTAATATTTTTTTAACGACAGTTTCTTTATGATTCTTTGAGAAAAACAAAAGGAAGATTAGACACCATAAGCTAACCCTAGCTACCTAAATGACGTCCTAATTCTACCTATATCACAAAGTAGCAATATGGCTTCTAATTGCATATCAATCTCCCTTTATCAGATGGAAAATTTATATCTTTTTTTAGTGGATAAACTTTTTGGGAATTGGATATGAATGTTATCTCCTCTAGAACATTAGAACAAGAGCTAAACTCTTGTTAATTTTTGCTTCTCTGTTCACTGCTTAGCACACATGTAGCGTACAATTTTCTAAATATTAAATAATTATAAGTCCTTAGAGACTTTATTGCTGGAGGAGCACACCAGCAATATCCTAGCTGGGACTGTCAGCAGTCCCTGTGCATCCCATTATTATCTCATATGGTAACTAATTTGTATTTAGACAGTTTCTTGCTGGCAAGAATTTGTAATCATGTTTATATCCAACAGGAACCATCTACTACTGCACAAGTTCCACCAAAATAGCTTTGCAGATTTTTCCATGGTTCCATCCCTCTTCACCAAGACTTGTTATCACTTTGGAAGCTTTAACCAATTTCTGAGTTGCCATGGGAAAAAATTCAGAATGTGTGCACCAAGAATAATAACTGTATTTTTATGTTTATTCTGCACCCTTAGATACAGAAAGACTAGGAAATGGATGGTGCAAATCTCCAACTTACTGTTCTGAAGCCGTTAACAGACTTTTTGGTGGGCAGGCTTTCACAGAATACCTTCTTACAAATTACAGGAATGTTGTCTTTGCCCTATCCAATCCCGGGAGAGACTGATTGTTACTAATATAACTTCCTATAACATTATTTTTCTGTGCATTTCAGATTAAGACAGGAACATGTCCTTGGATAGCAATGGGTACATAATAGTGTTCTTCACTAGCAATGGGCATGTAGTAGAGGAACTAACCAAATACTCATTTTTCAAGAATGTATAAGGGGGGAAAAAGTGAGTGCCTCTTCTCAGATATTCTGTTCCTTGTTTTTCTGGGAGTCCCTGTTATCTAATTCGCCTGCATGTTTATAGAAAAGAAGTTGGATAGCACTATAAAGGAACATATGAAAGTATAAACAGTGTACACGCCTCTGTATTTTGGAGCTGTAATGCAGTCTCTATTACATTAAGAGGCATTGTTTTAATCTCCTAGAATAGAAGCTCATTATTTAGTAATAATATTTGTAATATAGCTTAAGTAGTGCTTTGTCTTAAATCTAATAAAATCAAATAATCACAAGGCTGGAAAGGATCATTTGAGGTCAATCCCCTGCCTTCAGGCAAAAGTAAGCACCACATTTCTACCTCATTTTGATGCTCTTTTGCAACTTACTAGAGGGTACTTATACTCCTGGGTGTCATCTTAAATTTAACAGGCTGTTTGCTTGTTTTTTTTAATGCTTCTTTGCCCTAATTATTAATGTAAAGATTTAATAGTTAACATAGTAATGACTCTAACAGAATGCCTCATCTAACTACCAAACAAAACACTAATCCCTACATAGTCACTGATTCTCCTAAATAATGTGAATTTGAGGATTAGGTGCAGAGAAAGGATAGCAATATTTTGTGAAAGGTCTATTGCCCCCTCTACTCAGCGGGTTCCTGATAGATCACAGCTTCCTATGGTTATGGTCTTAGATCCAGTTGAGGCTGTGGAATGCCCGGGAGCATTTAAGTGATTATTTCTTTTCTCTGGGCACCACTAACAATCCATATGACCTAGATGATATTGTACTCACTCATTGACAATGAAAAATCTTGTTCAAGTGATTGTTCAAGTAGATGTCATTTACCATTTCCTCTTGGAGTTTTAGTTTTGCCATTCAGCCAGAAAAGTTCAACCTTATTATACAGCATTTGTTCTTTCAAACTGATGATTTCGGTACATAGTTGTTTTCTTTAAGATTTTGGCCAGTCGATTTTTTTGTTTCAAAGGTTTTTGTTTTGCTTGTTTTGTTTTGTTTTTTTTTTTGTTTTGTTTTTAGTTTTTATAAATGTTGTATTTGAAAATCATTTTCCTAAACTATCTATTTTAGGTGTTTCCTGGAGTTTATGAAGTTTATGGTAACCAGAAATTTCAGTTTAAATTTTTTTTCATAAACCTTGAAAGACAACTATGACCAAGGCCTACAGATTTGAGTCAAGTCACTGCATTTTAGAACTGAAAAGGACATTTAACATCAGCCAATCAAATGCCCCATTCTAAAAATTATAAAAGTAAGGCCCAGAGATTAAATGATTTTTCTGAAGCCAGTTTATAAGTTAGGCAAAACCATGACCCCTGACCTTTCGGTTCTAATTCTGGATTCCTTCTACTTCTGTCCTATCCCCTAACAATCCAATTTGGGTATTGAATATAATTATAGCACTTACTATAATCATTGTTATAGTAACAATGCCTAACTGAAGCAGGCAGAATGGTGGTCCTGCCCCAAATGTCTATATCCTAATCCCCAGAATACCTGAATGTGTCACGGTCCATGCTGAAGAGGAGTTAGGTTTGTAGATGGAACTAAGATTGTTGAGCAGCTGAACTTAAAATAGGCAGATTATCCTACATTGTCCAGAAAGGTCCAACATGATCACAGGGTTCTTACAAGTGGTAGAGGGAGACAGAAGACGGGGTCAGAGTGATGTGACATGTAAAGGACTTGAGCTGTCATTGCCGGGTTCAAAGTTAAAAGAGAAGGGCAAAGAACCAAGGAATGTTGGCAGCCTCTAGAAGCTGGAAAGGGCAGGGAATCGGATTCCCCCCTAGAGCTTCTAGAAAAAAGCACACCACTGCTGACACTTTGATTTTAGCCCACTGAGACCTGTGTTGGACTTCTAACCTACAGAACTGCAAAATCATAAATTCATGTTGTTTTACATCACCATATTTGTGGTAATTTATAGCAGCCATAGAAACTAATACACTAACAGAGTATTAATGGCTGCTCAAGGAGAAATTTTCTTTCCACAAGCTAAATCTTAAAATCCGCTCCTTTTCTCTCTCTCTCTCTTTTTTTTTTTTTTTGTAATACCACCTTAAGATAGTTAAGACCTTAAGACAGTATTTGCCACTTGCCAGGAAGAAAATATCATTTAGTATTAATTTACTGCATTTTCCACAAACAGACACAAGTTCATTCCCAAGTTAACCAAATGAAGGAGAGACCAGGAGGAAGGTTCAGAGGATGTCCCTGACATACTTCATCAGAATGCCCTTGGGGCAGCCACAGGAGAAGTAGACTTTTTGATGTGTGGCTGCAATTCTCTCTGTGTCAGATAAAAACATTTCAAGGCTTGACTGTGGATAATAGAAGCTTCTGCAAACTAGCTTCTGTCCATAATACTCACAATGTTGTGATCAAGAACATTAATGGTCACAAAATTTTGTCCTTTCAGAACATACTTTCCTCTCAGCAGTAGCAAAGACGAATGAAGTCACACACATCCACACATTCCAGCCTGCCTTTTATAATAGAAACTTTCACCTAAACAATCCCTTATAGAAATACACAGGCCTCAAAATTCTGTCACCAATTTTCATACTACCTTGCTTTAGAACCATTCTTTGGTTACTTTAAACCAGCCAAAAGACAAGCAAGCAAAAACTAGTTCTTTAATCCAGCATTTTTTGCCTAATAAATATTTAGCTTATTAATATTTCTGAATTTCTACCTTTCAAGATATTTTTCTCAAAACCTAGAGAAAGGCCCTCAAAACCTAGAGAAAGGCCCAACTGTCCCAGTTTACCTGGGATGGACTGGTTCCTGGGACATGGGACTTTCAGTGCTAAAACTAGGAAAGCCCCAAGGAAAAAAGTCCACAGATAGGACTCAATTGCATACTTTTGGGTGGCAGCCCAAGGCTGTTCCAGAATGCTCCAGGTTCCAGAGGAAACCATTTTCTGAATTTACAGTCCAAGGACACTTAAATATGTCAAGTTTAGGCTGAGAAAGGGTCTGCCTTGCTTGCAGTCTCCAGTGATATATTCACTTTCTGTGATGAGCAGCTCAGGTTGAAGGGTATCAGGGACACTCAGAGGACAAGAGTGACTCCATGGAGAATGTACTGCATGATTTACTAAGGCAGCAACTCTGCTTTTTTGCATGTTCACTGGGAAATACTCTTATGTTCACAGGAGCACATCCTTTGGTTTATTGCAGGGTGTTGATAAGCAACCTGAGATCTGTGCTGGAAGGTCAATTTGACAGCCAGGTCCGTTCAACTGGACACAGTTATGAGAAGTACAACAAATGGGAAACGGTATGATGTGCTCATGATTTAGACAGACATTGTTATGGTAACTGAACTAAGAATGGCACATTAATCTACAAATGGTTGCATTGGTAGATAGAGGCTTGGACTCAACAAGTCACCAGTGAGAATCCAGGCCTCATCTCTCGCAGAGCCATTGGAACCACATTTGAAGGACGCACTATGTACCTCCTCAAGGTAATTATTTTTACCCATGATCTTCCCATATCTGAGAGCTTTAAATCAATGAATTCTAACACATTAACATCTGTTCCACAGACATGCTCATCCCAAACATTGTTATAACTCTTTCCCTGCCTATATGCCCCAGGGAGTCAAACAGATTCCCCAGCTTCTTTTATCATATGTGGATTTTTAAATCATTATTTTGATTTATTCAAAAGGAAAATGCAATAAAATACAAGAAGTCCTATAAATTTAACCACATTCCTGTAAGCAATGTAAATGATTACATACCTTGATGAAATTCTTCTCTCCCAGATGTTGTTTGCAAATCCATTTGTTAAAGAGCTTCATAAACTTCACGTCTATCAGACAACATTGCAGAGTGTATCAACGATATGCTTCTGTCATTCTCTAATGCCATTTTTGTCATGTAATTCTAATGAAGAAAATAAAAAGACAAGGAGTAAGTAGGAGAGAAGGAAAATTCTTACAAGATTAGCAACAATCATCATTACTTCTAATTACTCATCCAGTTGTCTTGGTCATGTCACCTAATAATAGCAGCTGAAAATAACCTCCACGTGAGTACAATTAAGCAGGGTAATCAGCATCTTCTGAAAATTTGAGCTTGTCAAGCTTCATAAAAATAATAAACAGCCATGTAAGCTCAAACATTGTACCTAGAGGCAAGAACATACTGTGCTAGGATTATGTTTTAATTTAATCATGGGATATATCTCTTGCTGCTGTCAAGTTTCACCTGTTGAATCCAAAGCCCAGACAGGTAGCGAATGTTAACCCCTGACTGTGATGAATCACAGTTCCCCTTTTTTTGTTTGCAATAGGTTGGCAAAGCTGGACCAAATAAGCCTGCCATTTTCATGGACTGTGGTTTCCATGCCAGAGAATGGATTTCTCCTGCATTTTGCCAATGGTTTGTGAGAGAGGTCAGTATGTAGAATCATTTTTGGTGGAGGGAAGTAGAAAGTATTTTGTTTATTTAAATCAATTTCTTATAATCTACCTATAATAAGAGAGAATAATAACAGAAAAACTTTGTTAATTCCAAGTTCCCATTTTTGGGTATTAGTTTCAACTTTCACCAAGAGATCTTTATAAGGTAAGATTTTAAAACAGCTGCCAAACTGTATTTATTTATATTTGACTCATCTGAACTTTCTCACCTACCTTTGGTGGAGAGACCAACCAGTAGTATAATACATAGGTCATTTAAAATTTAAAGATTGTGGACAAGCCACTAGGTTTATTATTATCTCCTGAACAATAATCATTATATACTTCAATGGCAATCCCACTATAAATGATACTGTTTTTCATTCCTCATAATTCTAATGATAAGATATATGTGAAAACCCTTCAACTGAAGTTTTTAAACATCTATGAGCCCATACTAATGTAGATAAATTATTCAATAAATAAAAAGGAGAGAAGGAATAACTCCTTCTTAAAGAAGAATTAACTAATGGATGCACAAAGAATGAACAAAATAGAAAACTATCATTAGAACACCACAGTAATAATCATTTCACGAAAACCTATGTACATATGTAAAATTAGTGAGTAAATGTTTAAAGACAAATAGGATAATTCCTATCTCAAAGTATCCCCCCCAAAATATGTATTACATTACAAAGGCAAAGTTTACAGTAGAGAAACTTAGTAGAAATTACTTAACCAAGTGATCAAGGTTAATATCACCAGTAATATCACCATCATTAAGACATAATCAGTATCATGTACCCCCTGATATTATGTACTGAAAAGACACATCATCTGTATGGTATTCTTCCTCAAAATTCATAACCTTCCTCTAATCATAAATATATATATAGAGAGAGAGAGACAAACCTAAATTGAGGGAACTTCTGCAAACTAACCAGACCAGTACTCTTCAACTGTGTCAAAGACATAAGAGACAAGTAAAGACTGAGAACTCACAGATAAGAGGAGACTGAGGAGACATGATAACCAGTGAAATGTGGGATTGTTTGTATATTGGATCCTAGACCATAAAAAGGATAATAGGGATGCCTGGGTGGCTCAGTCGTTGGGCATCTGCCTTTGGCTCAGGTCATTGATCCCAGGGTCCTGGGATTGAGTTCCACATCGGACTCCCTCCTTGGTGAGAAGCCTGCTTCTCCTTCTTCTCCCTCTCCCCTGGCTTGTGTTCCCTGTGTAGCTAGCTCTCTGTCAAATAAATAAATAAAATTTAAAAAAAGAAAAAGAAAAAGGTAAGAGTGAAAAAATTAGTGTTATATGTAAACAATGAATCTTGGAATACAACATCAAAAACTAATGACGTACTACTATATGTTAACTAACAACATACTAAAAAAATAAATAAATAATTGGTTAACTCTAAATAAAACCTATAATTTAACTTTATTATTGTGCTAATGTTAATTCCTTCACTTTGATCATTGTACCATGGTTAAGTAAGATGAAAACATTAGGGGAAGCTGAGTGAAGGGTATATGGAAACTATTTGCGACTCTTCTCTAAGTCTAAAATTACTTCAAAATTAGAAGTTTAAAATATTGAAGTATTTTTAAAATTAAGAATATTATTATATACAATATACTGTCTTTTGTGTGAAATATTTCTGTATCTATTTGTCACGGTCTTGGTTTCTAGACATGTTATGTGTCCAATTAGAACCATTTAACTTCAATGGATATCTCACCATCTGCCCTCTAGAATGAAGACATTTTATCACTACTTTGGTCATCTCCAAGATTAAAAGAATGTGGTTCACTAAAAGAATGTGGTTCTATAACTCCTCCAGCCTAAAAATCACTTATTTTATCATGTGCTATTATAATAAATACAATGTAGAGAGTCACAAAAAGTATATAAAAACTATTAATACATAGAAGCCTTAAATATTTTAAAGTCTATTCAAGAAAGCCTGGGAAAGAGTTGAATTTAAGTTTAATATGATCCTGGGGCTGGGGAACTATGACTAAGAGAACCTAATAAATGACCATGAAGTCCTTCATTCATAAAGAAAGTCCTTCATTCATAGAGAGATCACTTAGAAATCATCACTTAGCAAGGAGAGCTAGTCTCTTAAATCTTACTCAGTATAGAGGAGTAAGAAGGATACTTTGATCATTATTCAGCCTGGAGCCTTGGTGAGAGCCACCCAAAATCCATCAATGTGAGCTCACTTCATAATGGGAGGCCTTCTCATTCTTCTTCCTTATTGGACACACTCTCTAGTGTGACCATCTACAGGAGGTTTCACAAACTTAAATAAATTTCTAGATGATATTAGAAACATGCACAGCCATCCACAGACATTCTTTACTTACTAAGTATAGGTCTTACCCTCACATCCTACTGACTCTGAAAAAAAATTATTGCAAATAAGTAAATATATGTATGTTTCTTAAAAGTCTATAATTTTGTTAAATCTTTTGTTCATCTTTAAAGTAAAAAGTGAAATAATTATGTGAGTTATATATGGATATAATAGAATATCCCGGAAACAGAGAAGAATTAAAAACAACTATTTTAACCAAAATTATGGGTAATATTTTACTAACTGCCTTTTAAATATTAATAATGTCTACCTCAAAGAGACATGGCTTCCATTACCAAAGTCAATATTCACCCAGTCTATGTAAATTTTAGTAGCATCACATATTCCATATTTCCATGAAATTCTCTTCCTAATTCATACTTAGGCTATCCGCACCTATGGACAAGAAATCCACATGACAGAACTTCTCGACAAGTTAGACTTTTATGTCTTGCCTGTGGTCAATATCGACGGCTACGTCTACACCTGGACCAAGGTATATGAGCCAATACTGAAAGGGGATGATGAAATTAAAACCAACCCACTTTCTATTATACTTGGCCTAACCACATAATCCACTTTCAGAACCGAATGTGGAGAAAGACCCGTTCCACCCAGGCTGGAACTACCTGCATTGGCACAGACCCCAACAGAAATTTTGATGCTGGTTGGTGCAGTAAGTATCGGGATCACCATTTTGCAAGCATCTGTTGAAAAGCACAGAAGGAAAAATAACACAGGAAAACATAACAGTGTCTAAAACAAGAAAAAATATAAAATTTTATATTTTAGAATTCTAACTTTCTGAAAGCACAGACAATAAACGGTTTATTTATTCACTCAAAAAAACTTACTGTGTGCTCTACTGCATTCCCAGCTGTGTTAGATGCTGGAAACACAAGACTGAGAATCCAGATGTAATCCTACTACTTTGAGATATATAATCTAGAGGACACAGTCATTAAATAATTATTTAAATAAAATTGTGATATAATTCTATTTTTGTGATTCAACTCTCAGAGAATGATTACAGTAATAAGGAAATTTCTCATGGATATTAGTTTGTCCCCTAATTATTAATTTTTTTACACTATATTGATCTCATTGTATATTATTACACAGGGACACACTGGTGATTTCATATGCAACTTTTACCCCGTAAGCTTAAAAACGTACCACCCCTAATCTTGTGAGTAATGCATGCATGCTTTATTATATACATATATACATACATTATCATAAGGACCCATGTAAAAATAGCTTATTCTTAACTTTCTAATTTGAAAGTCTGAAACATGCCTTGTGGTAACTTCCATAGATGACCATTCCATTAACAACCTGTTTTTCTAGAAATCGGAGCTTCTCGAAGCCCGTGTGATGAAACTTACTGTGGACCTGCTGCAGAGTCTGAAAAAGAGACCAAGGCCCTGGCTAATTTCATCCGCAGCAACCTCTCTTCCATCAAAGCATATGTGACAATCCACTCATACTCCCAAATGATGCTCTACCCTTACTCCTATGATTATAAACTCACAGAGAACAACGCTGAGTTGGTAAGTAGTCATGGTAGTAAATATGGTATTTCACTGTTAAGATTTTCTTAAATCCTATTCCTGAGAAAAAATTCTAAGAACAATTTCTAAAGATTCCATTATTAATTACTGATAGCAGGAGTAAAAAAAAAAAAAATTACTACAGATTTACAAGGAATCCAGAATTGGCTAGATAAATTAGCTAAAAGATATAGGATTTTGATACAGGAAACAGTTCCCAACATGTTAAACTGGTTTAGTCTTCAAAATGACAATAGGTACACTTACCCTGGCTTCACCACAATACTAACTCACATAATGATTTCAGATGCATCTGGGATAATCAACAAAGTAGTTTTGTCTCACACACAATTAGAAAGTCAATTTTGTCAAGTTGCCTTGAGCTGGATTTGATATAGGCAGAAGCATGGCAGATGTCATTAGGAATCTGGCACATTTGGTTCATAAGATCCTAAAATTATTTCACTATTTGATTAGGTGAGACACAGAAATAAAGCAATCAATGAACAAATGGTATGACTGGATCCTTACTAGATACAGGAAGCAATGTAAAAAAATTTAAGTATCCATGACTCAAAAAACTAGCAATCTTGTTACAGAATCATGATATAACCACATGAAAAGTTAAATTAAAGTTTTATAACATTCACATTAACAAATATCACGTATCAATGCATAATTTTTTTAAACCAGAAGTTTTGAACCCTTCACACAATATTTTTTTTCTAATTTATGAAACATCTGGCTGCCAGAAGTTGGGACCAGTGATCTAAAAGAATAAGTGTAAGATTTAAAGCATTTGAGTTATGCCAAAAAAAAAAAAAAAAAAGCGTTCCACTTAGACAATGACATAGATATTTGGCTTACCTAAATTTGCATAAATTTGAAGACCCAGTAACTTTAACAACTGGAAACTGTTGTTTTGTACTTTTAGTCCTTCTGAAACCAAATAAAACATGTAATGCTATAAATATTTTGTGAAGAGTAAAACAGAAAAATAACTTAGCCTCTTAGAAAATTGATAGCTAATAGTTGGCCAGGTCCTCCTCATTAAAAATGACAATAATAATAATAATGTTATTTTCATAAAGCTTCCCATTTTCCTTATCCAGAGCCAAACCCCCCCCCCCCCAAAAAAAGGAAAACATCATTAGTTGGAACCTTTAACTATTTCAGTTTTCCAGTTATGCTCCATCTGTTAATTGTTCCCAGTGGGTGCTCACAGTCCTGCTATCCCAGAGATGGGTGTGGTCAGCTCCTCATTTCAATCCCAGATTTCAGTCCCAGAGGAGAGAAGGTGGAGCTATGTTGTTTGCTTTATTCATGTGAATATTTAAATTGTACCACATCAGAAAAGAAAAAGACAAAGCCATAATAACTATTAATGAGTTAATAAGCAAAATATTAAAACTAAAATTATAAACCATATTAAGTGTAACAATAATATATCCAGTTTGCTTAATATAGCTAGTTTTAAACACAAATTCTAAAAGACAAATGCTTACAGAAAAACAAAGTGTTCTCTGGAAATGAGCTTTTTCACAAAGTTTCAATACCTTTTCCTACTTGGGGAATAAGTTAATTCTAATTAACAAAGAAGTGGAATAAACAGAATTATATTACAATAAAATATTCATAATCTATTCTCAACAAAAGCACAAACCATAAAATAATCTTATCTTGGAAGTTTAATTATGTATTCACAAAACTAATAAATTCAAGAAGTACATGCTACTTCTTATACTTTCCAAGCATGATAAGAGAGGTGGCTAAACTATAAAATTTAATTGCACTTATATCACATTAATTGATTTTAAAGTTATTTTAATTTCTAATAATTTTTTTCTATGATTAATCTTTTGCCTAGCATCTTAGAAGAAATATTTAAATGAATGTTAATTTGATTAGTCAATTCATTGGGAATCTGAATTTAGTTCAGCACCCTAAAGCAACTTAAACCTTTTGAAAAACTAGAGATCCTTTCAATCTTCTTCTTATTTTGCATAATTCCAATTCACTTACTTCCTAAGCACATTTTGCTAGAACTCGTAACTGTAGTGTTAATGAGTATAAATATATGTGTGTATACATATATTTTTATATATGTATATGTATATACACACACATATATATTTATATATATGTGTGTGTATATATATATTTATATATATGTGTGTGTATATATATAATATATATATATTATATATATATAGCCAAATGAGAATTTGAATCTCTCATAAAGAAAAATATTGGCTTTTTCATGGTTTTTATTTGCAATGAGAATATTAAGAAAAAAGTAAAAGTCTTGATCTAGGCGTGATAAATGTTCCATCCAAATCTAATGCTTCTATATGAATTTTCAGCTAGAAAAATGTGACCCTGCTGTAGAAAACTAAAGGTAGGAAAAGATTTATAAGATGCCTTCTTGGCACACCACATTATGGATAACTCAGAATTTCTTAAAGTATTGTCTTACCTAGAATTCAGTGTATAGATATAGATATGATTCTTATTTATCTTTACACTTATGAAATTTGTAAGATTATATCTGTAGCAAAAAAAAAATGCTTCAAGGAGACTATGACTCCAAACAAAAGGAAATTATTCTGTACTTCTAGTAACATTCTCAGCCCAAATTTAGGATATACACAGAAATCTCTGATATCGGAGTCATGATAAAAATGTATGTGTCTTCATTTCTGAAAGATCTTACATGTAGATTGCCTGATTATTCACATCATGAGACAACCTTCAGAGTGAAGAAAGGCAGAGATGAGAATGCAAAAGACCAATGAGGTAAAAGAATAGAAGTGACAGCATGGATTACAAAGAAAGCTACCAAAAATATCTCTACAGCAGATCAGTAAAAAGAATGAGAGATCATAAAAATACCTTACATATATAATGCTTTTCAGTTTGCTAACTGCTTTTACACATACTATATTATTTAAAGAAAAAATACAAAGTATACTGTGAGTTTCCAATGGCTTCATACACCTTCCAGTTCCTCAGTGTTAACTTCTTCAATATGAAGCTATCACTATCTTTAAAGGAAGCTTTAAGATCCACGAGAATAATATACTTTACATTTTCAAAATTCTGAAGGATAATGAAATATTGAATTGTATGACCTCTTTATTGTCAGAGTAATTCTCTTTTTATTAAGAAGACTTAACTGAAAATGTTCCCAAACCTATCCATATCTTTGCATTTATTGAACATGCAAGAAGCTCCAAATCTTTGGTCTGCCTACCTACCCCAAAAAGGCATATGTGTCACTGTTACTTACTATTATTATTTATCGTAATACCATTTCTAAGTCCAAAGCAGGAATGCAAAATAATAACTGGTCAACCAAGTATCTTGACCCATTCCCCACACTGACCAAACTGGAAGTTGATATGCACTCCACAAAGGTGCTGATCCAGGGCATACATCTGACACCACATGTCTTCATTAAAAGCACAGAACTTTACAGCTGGAAATCTTGGAATTTCTCTGGTTCTGCTTTCTCATTTTCCAGCTGAAGCAATGAAGGCTTGGCTAAGCCAATACAGTAAAACAGGCAGCCTTGGGCCTAGACTTATTGGATCCTGAAGAATTTCCTAGACTGACCCAATTTCCAAAGATACCCACACATATTTGTTCACACATTTGGCCATGTTCTATGCTGGTACCCCATGTAGCTGTTTTACAGAACATTCATCAAATAGTCTTTCATCCCACAAATACCTCATTACCTCTGTCCCTGGACATTGCTAAGGATTTGCAGTGGTCAGCTGGGACACCTAAATTCCTAGGACCCAGTCTTTATCATTCTGGTCCTATGCTTTCAAGGGCATATATTCACTAACCAGGAGAAAAATGACAATCTTTCTGAAAAATTATTAAATTTGACCAAAAGATAAGAATCCACTTCTAAACTCTAACACCTTCCAGTACAGTGGCACCTCCCTATTAATTAAAATGTGAGTTAATGAGCCACCAAGATAGAAATCTACTGTTCCACCCAAGTACTGAGCATAAAGCAAGACCATGATTAGAGATAAACATAAAAATCAGAGGGAACAAATGTTGTGATTAGAAGGTAGATAATTGCAGGGCCATGTGCACACCCTATCACAGCTGTCCCCATGTCCCTGCCTAATAACAATAACAAGGCCATAACCCCTCCGTCAAGTAGGCTACCAGAACCTAAGGAAGACAGGACCTGAGGCACAAAATATCCACATCCGTTATCTTCTCAGAATTTTTAAATTTCACTTATAATATTAAAAAAAATCAAATGACAACTGCAGAATTTATTTAATTAGAGAAACTGTTGTTGATTTATCACTATACATTTTAAGAGACTTCTTGGCCTGTTAAGATATTCTTACAGAGGCCTGGTCAGAACAGAGTTCATCAGACAATTATCAGAAATTTCACTGAGTACCTATTAAATACTCAGCATAAAACATGGTTTTTGCTATTAAGAATGTAGGATCTTACTGAAATGGTAAGACTCATATATCAGAAACCATACAAGAGAAGTACAAAATTTGGAGTTTCAAACTAAGCACAGTAATAGGAATTTAGGGCAGGAAAATGGTAATATGTAATGAGGCTGGTCAGTGAAGGTTATAGAGAGGAGAAAAACCCCATTTATTCTGGGTCTTGAAGGATGGGCAGGATTTGGGC
Source organism: Lontra canadensis (assembly GCF_010015895.1). Lineage (NCBI taxonomy): Eukaryota > Metazoa > Chordata > Mammalia > Carnivora > Mustelidae > Lontra > Lontra canadensis. Next base: position 27,833,508 of record NW_022631000.1, read on the forward strand.
GACAAAGGACAGAAGAGTGCATTTTAGGCAGAGAAAAGAGCCAACAAATGGCCAGCAATAGGTCTGAAAAATGGGGAGAGAAGAAAGATCAACCTGTTTCCAGTGTTCTTGTGAAGGAAGAGGGAAAGTGAGGTAATGACATTACCCAAGAGACTTAAATGTCACAATGAGTCCTGTGTCACAGCAGGCCCTAGAGCCAGTAACTTGGTAAATAGGATTGCTGAGTCAAATACAGGGTTCCCAGTTAGATGTGAATTTCAGATAAACAATATAATAATAGTGTAAGTATTGTCCAAATATTACAGATTTATACTGAAAAAGTATTCACTGTCGATCTGAAATTTACATTTAACTGGGTATGCTGTATTTTTGGCAAAGATTGGCAACCCTGCTAGTAGAGGGTTATTTTAGCAGCACTGACCTAGTAGCAGTATTTAAGAGACACTTGTACTATCATTAGCAAAAAAGACAGGCATTCAGAGAACCTTCAAAATGAGTTGTCTTTCTTTTTAATTCTTTCTCCAAAATACATTCATGTTTACCAGAATTATGTCTTTTATCTGATTTCTTTCAAGCTAATTCTGTCCCCTCCCCTACCTCCTAGGAGACATTTGGCAATGTTGGGGAGACATTTTTGGTTGTTTTAACTGTGGGAGTACTATAGGCATCTAGTGGGTAGAGGCCAGAGGATGCTGATAAACATTCTACAATGCACAGGACAGCCCCCACAACAAAGAATTCTCCAGCACACATGTCAGGAACGCCAAGGTTGAGAAACCCTGCTTTAAGCTAAGATAAGAACAGAATCACATTCCTGGCTAAAGTCCCCCGGCTTTCACCCTCCTCGCAAACAGCTTACAGTGTTCTGCAAATCTGAAGTGCCAGAAACCCAGTACATTCCCATTATACAACATGTATTTTTTAATATTTATTTGGAAGAAGTACTACCTACACACACACACACACACACACACACACACACACACACACACATGCTCTAGACTTTGCAACTTCAGCTAACTCACGTTTCACATTTTCCTTGAATTTTAAAGAGCTTAAAAATATTCAGGCAGATCAGCCAAAGAAAAAAATTGCTTTACATCAGTGAAAGCATTCCCACACTCCCCAAGGGCTCTGCCAAGATGGGCAGGCCTTGCTCTCCCAAGCCAAGCCTTTCGCTAACTCCTTGCCTTTCTCTGATCTCAGGCTTTGCAACCAGAGCCTGTGCTTGTTTACCCTCCTGTTTTTCTCAGAAACATATTTGTTTTTTCAAATCCCAAAGGCTTTCTCCTCAGCGCTTGCTTGTAGGCCTTGTGGGTTTCTCCTCTAGCATCAAAATTATAAAAGTTAAATTCCTCATTGGTCCCTTGGTGTATGTTACCCATTATCACAGAACAGAAGGAAGGAAACCGCAGTTAAAGATTATTTTGATGCTTTCATTATCACATGTATTCGCCCAGAGGAATAATTAAACTCAGAACTTCAAGTTAGAAACAAAGTTCTGGGGAAAATTTCCTTCGAACTGGTTTATACCCATAGTCAGTTTGGAACTTTTGTTTTCTTGTACTGTAATAACGGACCAGTGGAAGATTAGAAGAGGCAGCCCCCACCTCCCATGACACTGGCTTGCAATGAGGACCATGAGCACAGCCATGAGACAGGGGCTTCCTGATCACATGTTACCTGGGAAGGCAGGTCAGTGGAAAAGAACACCTTCGCCTTATTCATCTTACCAGCCTCCTGGAGCTCAGAGCCTGGGAAACATTACACTAGTTGGTCTTTTGTCTCTTGGGCTTTGAGTTAGATGTGACATTTTAGACTCTCTCTGTCTTTTGCTCTATGACCAAGGCCTCTTTTTAAGAAAACAGGTGACAAAAGAGAACATGCATAAGACATGGTAGGAAACTCATATCTAAGGATTAATAAAGGCTGGCCATGTTTGGCCTTGACTGAAAGCAAAGTTTTCTCTGAGGCTGATTTATATTTAGCTTCCTTCTGTTCTTTACAATTGGTAAAACCAGCTCCAGCAACACTTCTTTTGAAGTATTCGAAGGCCACAAGGAGAAGTGAAAAAGAGCACAGAATTTAAAGCAAGAAGAACCTAGCTCAAGTCAGCCACTTATGGGGCTGCATGCCCTTGGGAAAGTTCTTTTATCCTCTCTGAGTTTCAGTTCTTTTATCCGTAAAATGGGGATAAAAATATCTAGCTCTTATCAAGAGCTCTTTGTAAAGTCTAAGGTTTTATGTAAATGTTAGTTCTTATTTTGAACCCATTGAGCAAGGATGTAAGATGTCCCTCAAATGACAGGGTGTAAAGAAAATGTCTTTAATTGGAGTTTCAAGATGTGGATCACGCTTTCTGATGTGCTATTGCTTCTGCGGATCTTTCGTCAGCTGTCTTAGTCCCTTTTTACAGAAATGTACAAGGGAAAGGAGTTACCACTCTAACGTTTTAGCAAATACAGGAATTATCTCTCTTTTACCATTCCTGGCTGGGGTCAGTCACCCAGCTTGGTTGGAACATTCCCACTGAGCATGGTGCCCCACGTGGCATTCCATTCTGCGAGAAAATTCTATGCTGATGAAATGTGGACAGATAGTGTTAGAAAGATAAATGAGTAACATTTGTGAAAGTATTTGAACTCTTCAAAAGAAAAGACCCACACTGATTCCAGGGATTTTTGTTATGATCATTGGAATTTAAAATATGATATTTTGGTCAATTAATGTCTGTTCTGATTTTTTTTTTTTTTTTGTCTCTTGGCCTCAGAGGGGCAGAGAGAAAGGGTCCACAGACTTTGTTTTTTAAAAAATTAATGGAAATAAGTAAAATGCACAGAAGAAGTCATTGTGTAAATGTGGCAACCCATCAACCATCACTACATGGTACTGTGCCCTCCCCACAAACATCCCCTATCTCCACTCACATATGTCACAGCCTTTGCAGGGCTCAGTGTCCTGCACACGCACCCAAATCGGGCTCATCTGTACTGCCCCAGTCCTAGGATTAGACTCAATTAACCAACCATGTACTAGATGCTATACAATCTGTTGAGAATATAAAATAAATAGCCAAGAATCCCTTCCTATAAGGACCTCACCTGGGAGGTGATGCAAAATAGATGCAAAAACAACTCATTATACAACACAGTGCCAGGAACTCTGATAGTGGTATTAGCCTTCACAAAGGAGGGGGAATCGTTGCTCCCTAAGAGATTCAGGGGCAGCTTCACTAACAAGATGACACTAAAACTAAATGTGGACAAACAACAGTAGTTCTCCAAGTGAACAAAGACGAGAAGAGGATTCCAACAAAGGGAGAAGGATATCCAAAGTGAGGGAGGTAAGGAGAGTCAAGAAGAAGTGTATGGGGAAGAAGTTCAGGGAAACCTAGCTCCAAAGGAACACGGAGTGCACAGCAAGTGACGCAGACTGAAAGAGAAAGGAGGGGCTACCTCATACCCTTTAGGCTAAGAAAGGAAGTTGGGACTTCAAGAGAAGGTGAGAAAGCCACTGAAAGATGTGGTGATGAAATGACACTCAGAAGATGAGTGATGAGGTAGACATCAAGAGGACAGAGCAACTGAGAATAAGGAAAGCAAAGGCGGACACAAACTAAATGTTCCTGAAATGTGCACCAGTGACAGCAACATGTTAACATCCTTTTTAAACTAATATCAATCTTGAATGTTTCAGTCAGTGCCAAAGGCAGAACAACTTCTTCCAGAAGATGCCTAGGAAGTCTTAGAAAACATGTAATTCTCACTTTGAGGAAAGGCAAACTGAACATTTTTGTGTGGTCCTAACAGTAGTTATGACTAAAATGATAAATTGGTAAGTCAAATGAGGTAACAGATCACAAGTAGGCCCCTTCAGTTTTGTCATATAACTCATATATTACATCATATCAATAAACATATTAAGAGACTTGAAGTTTTTTGAAGTTGAAACTTGAAGTTAATGGATAACTTCAATGATCTTCTTATTTTAAATCTTCTCTAGTCTTCGTAACTTCATGTTTAGAACTAATCCTACAGAATCACACTACTTTTTTCTCAGCTTTATTGAGCTATAATTGACTTAAAACACTGTGTGAGTTTAAGGGGTACAATGTGATGATTTGATGCACATAGATATAGGGAAATGTTCACATTAGTAACATGTCCTTTATCTCGCGTAACTATCATTTTGTTGTGTTGCTGTTTTGTTGTTTTGTGATGGTGACAACATTAAAGCTCTACTCTCTCAAAGCAACCTTCAAGTATATAGTACAGTACTGCTAATCATAGTCATAACGCTTTACCTTAGTTCCCCGGAACTTATTAGAACTGTATTTCTAACTAGAAGTAATAATTCAAGACTTAAATGGGGAGGGGGAAACCAGAACAGATGAAAAGCCTCAGAATGGTAACTAGCAAAGGAATCAGAGTTCTTTAGAATTAGAGGTTCTGCCTTACAGAAAAATAACTACAGGTGTCCTCAAATGAATGGCAAGTTAAAGAAATTGTAGAACAGTAGAAACTGTACTATTTACTTACCAAAAATATTAGCACCTCACCACATTTCACATTTCCACATGATGATTTTATATCTATTCTGAGCACTGTGCAACTGTTAATTATTCTCATTTCAATCTGCAATAGGTCCTATACTAAAGGGTAAAGAGAATACTTAGCTCTAGTGTGTTGGTTAGAACAAGATTAAACAACAGGAACTATACATTTAGATCACAACAGTGAAGATCCTATGCAGTAAAAGAAAACATGTATTAGTTTACCAGATTGGAAAAAAGGGAAGTAAAACCCTAAAATTTTCAAGTTAGTGTTTCGAAGCTCTGAGAATAAATTAGTTCCAAGAAACAGATTACACCATTTCAGTGGACCAGACCAGAAAATCATGAATTATGTTTTATAATTCTTTTTAAATTTTCTAATTTATCACTCAGTTGGTGCAGCACTAACAATTTGGAAGCTGGAACTTTGAAATTTTATAGACATGCCCTTGTCAATCTGACATAGGACACTACTAAACTGGTTTTCATATTATAACAAGGACTAAGAGAAGCTGCTACTTTGTAAAATGAGGAGTATTTTTATTTCATCACCAACCTCACTGCTTTCCAAGCATATGTACAAGACATAATTATGATGCCAAAATATGAAATATAGCTAGTTTCATAACCAGAATGAATTATGGCTAATTCTCCTGTAGTAAACAATCAGATTTTCAAATCTGTATTCCCAAGACAGCCAAGTCAGGCCTTACTTTTTGAGTGATTTCATTTAAATATGCAGTATGTCAGTGGATGCTGGGAAGTTTACAGCACAGGGAGGCTGGGGGCACAGAGCCCTCACCCTTGAAGAGTTGGGGGGCATTGAGGCAGAAAAGCAATGGGTCTTTTGAGAAAATGAAGCCACTTCTTAAAAAACAAAAATACACATAAGCTAATACTTGCTGATTTTTTTAAATTCTGGAATTCAAATGTTCTTCATTTGAAATAGAGTAGATGTTATCTAATTCTTCAGTCTAAAAATCTTCCAAGATGGAACCACCCTGATCCCTGGAACTACCAATGTTCCAGTGTTGGCAGTGAACACTGTATTAAGTATCCCATCATTCATATGTGTAATTTTTAATGCTCCTGCCCCAGCTTATATAATTCTATCCTGTCCTGGCTTTATAACTTGCCACATTTCCAGGTAGTTTATGTTTTGTTTTGTTGGGGGTTATTTTGTATGTGTTTGATTTTTGTTTACCTGTATTAGGTAGACAACCTCTTTGTACAATCACAAAGACCTTCTTGTCTCCTGCTTTTCTCTTATAAGCTCCAAAGACAATATAGATTTGCCAAACTAATCCTTACACATAACCTAATTCTTAATAAACACTGACATTTTACTAAATCAATGAATGTGATATCTGAGACAGTTACAGATTGCTATAGTCTCATTTCTCTAGCCTAAACTAAGGTTTAAAAAAACAAAATGTTTAACAAGCCTAAGGAAGAATACCTGGGAAAAAAGACACACTAAGTTCTATGTAAATAAAAAAGGAAAGAAAGTCGGGGCACCTGGGTGGCTCAGTGGGTTAAAGCCTCTGCCTTCAGCTCAGGTCATAATCCCAGGGTTCTGGGATCCAGCACCTCCCCCACCCCCCTACCCGCACTGGGCTCTCGGCTCAGCGGGGAGCCTGCTTCCCTTCCTCTCTCCCTGACTGCCTCTCTGCCTGCTTGGGATGTCTGTCAAATAAATAAATAAAATCTTTAAAAAAAAAAAAAAAGAAAGAAAGTAAAAGATTGTCCTCTGACTAAAACAGAAGTTACTGCTAGGACCCATACTTTACTACAACAATTATTTACAATGAATTTAAAGACCTAATGCTCAAATAAGAGGGTAATATGCTAATGATCTTCAGAGTTCCAACAAATAGTTCCTGGACCACCACCAATTGGTAACCCTTGACCAGGGCCCTGAAGACATGGAGATAAAAGACAGAAAAAGTCACTGAAAACTCAGAGGCCAGTAAATGGTATTGCCACAATATGACACACATTCAAAGGGAAGCTCAGAGTGAGTGCCTGGAGAGGGCATTAGGGAAGACATATTTTCACAAGAATTACTTGGATCATATAATCAGCTTAGCAAGAAAAATTGGATGGACACTGAGCAGGATTAAAACTAACTCAAACTGTGTCTTATACTTCTTCAATGTCTTAAAAATAATGTACAGATGTTTGTCTGTTTGTCAGTGTGTGCTTTTATTTATTTACTCATGAACTGCTGCTGGTTCTTTTGCAGAACGCCCTGGCTAAAGCCACCATAAAAGAACTTGCCACCCTGCATGGCACCAAGTACACATATGGCCCAGGAGCTACAACAATCTGTGAGTCTTGGCTTCAGAACTATGCAAAGAGACCACATGCCTAAAAAGGCAACAAATGGTTCCCAGACCCTTTCCTTTCAGATCATTTAAAGCATGTGGCTTTTGCCTGACAGTGAATTTTTTATACATGTCATCAGTTTTCTGTTCAGAAAAAGTATCCCCTCCAACCCAAGAAAACAGTTGCGCCCGGTAAACATCCATCAGGCAGCCACTGCTATGTGCCAGGTGCTCACTAGGTGCTAGGAAAGAAAGGAAAGGAGGATGGAGGGAAGGCAAGAGAAAAGGAGAAAGGGAAGTTGGGGAACTAGCACAGTCTTCAAAAAATCTACAGTAGGGCAGCAGGAAAACTAAATATAGGGTGCTAGATGTTATGACAGAGATGCACAAGGAAAGAGCATACTCCAGCACCAACCAGCCCATCCCACAGCATCAGGGATGACTGTCTAGGATAACACAGCCGCTTTACCTGGAAGGACAATTGCTGAAGAAAGTATAAGTATAAGAAAGTATAAGAAGGAGTGTTTTCCTGACTAAACAGATTGCAGACGCAAGGGCTGATTCAGGCTCAAGCCACTTTCCAGTGGTAGATGTCAGCCCCTCTGACCAGTCACTCAGTGTGTTGGAGTAAGTGGCAAGAGACACATAGCAAGAGAGTTAGAGAGGGGCTAGACCCCAGATTTCACTTAGATGCTGAAGAGTTTAAATTTCACTGGGAAGGCACATCCTGCAGGCCCCGTTTTAAATTTCTACTTATATTATCCTTTGCCTTTGCATGATTTCTTTTTGCCCCAGATCTGAAAGAACTAGAAATACAAGGGAGAAGACCCAGTCCTGTCATCACAGGGCCCTCCAATGCAGCTGGAGAGGCTCCAGTCCTGAGTTCTGTTTTGTTTTGTTTTATGTAAAATACAGTTTTCTATAGTCTTATCCTTTTTTAACCTGCTCTGAATCATACGGGGTACAGTGTTTTCCAAAGGGGGTTCTAACAGAAGTAGCCCATCTATTCATATACTGTGAACTTCTTATATGTTTTATGCAGAGTAGTTCAGTGAGGGTTCTTTTCCCATTCTGTAAATGCTTGAAGGGCATTAAGTCACGTCTTTCCTTTATGCTGGCATCTCCAGAGGAGAGCCCATGGCCTGCTGCTCAGTGAGGGCTGTACGGCTGTTGACTGAATAAAGAGATGAAAGAATGAATTAATGAATGAACGAACAAATAACCTAGTGACTGAAGAGATACAAAATCTACAAGGCAGTGACTTGGTAACTGCTACCAAATGAAGAACTGAACCTCGGCCTAATGCTAACCTGGGCCAGACCATCTGCTAGGCCCTGAGGAAACACAAAGGCCCAGCCTTGCCCTCAAGATGCTCTGATTTCATTAGTCAGCACTGTTTCCTTGGGGTTTGGAGCCCTCTCCTATCATCAGTCATCATGTGGCTCTCCATATTTTCCTAGGAAACATTCTTTCCTAAGAAATTATCTCTATTTTGTAAACAAATTATATATGATATAGTTTACCAAAGCATACAAGCACAGTGAGAAGTTTATATTTTATTATAAATTACATACTTCCTGGGGTATGAAATACATCATTCCCACTAATTAGGCTTAGAGGTTAAGATTGGACTGATTTTTTAAAACAGCCCCCCATATCTTTTATAACCCAGTTTTCCAGAAAATTGGCCTACCTATAATATTTTGCCCAGTGAAAGAGTTGTAACTATAAAAGAAAGCTGGTTTTCTTCTTCTTTTTTTTTTTTTTAAATTTCCTTCCTGAATTTAAAGTTTTTTGGGGTTTGTTTATTTTTTTCTGCTCTTTGCATATTTCAGATCCTGCTGCTGGAGGCTCTGATGACTGGGCTTATGACCAAGGTATCAAATATTCCTTTACCTTTGAACTCCGGGACAAAGGCAGATATGGCTTTGCCCTCCCTGAATCCCAGATTCGGCCAACCTGTGAGGAGACGATGCTGGCCATCAAGTACCTTGCCAGATATGTCCTGGGACATCTGTACTAGCAGAGAATAATGACAGCCTTATTTCAAAGTGCTCACTCTTTGTCTCTTTCCTATCCTGAATTCTTATTTTAGTCTGCCTGGATATTTTCTAGACCCCAATATTTCTTTTAAGCCTCTAGTCTATTAAACTACTTGGATCTTTTAATACTGATCATAATAAAAAGGAATCATTATAATTAGAAACCTGACAAGACTGTCTACTTCTTTGGGGAAAAAAAATGATGTGAACCAGTGACTAAGCAAGCCATCCACAGGTAATGATGCGGATCAACTATATAGCAGTTAAAGTCCTCAGGGTATTTGCCAACACTGGCAGACTCTAGAGATGTACGGTTATAATGGGGGCTTATGAGGAAGAAGATATATACAAGGAAATTTAGGGGAAAAGACCCCATCTTGCTTTAGCTTTCTTCTCAGTTCATTTATTTTATGAATTGTCGACTACATGTCAAACACTTTGTTAAGCAATTAGAGACAGAACAATGAAAAAGAAAGACCGTTCTTGCCTTCAATGAACATTCAGGAAGACAGACATGAAATAAATAATTAGATATTTCACAAATTATTTAGTAATTCATGATTTAATTTACATTAAGCAAGTAAGTGCTAGACAAATTACATAAAAAGAACATATACTCGGTCTACCTCCCTGATGTGGAAGAGAAGGCTCTCTCAGAGAATCCTGGAACCTGAAGAAAGAATCACAATGATCTGGATGAAGAGAGTGCCCCTTCCAAGCCCTGTGAAGATGCAGAAATCTTAGGAAGAAAGCCAGAAGAAAGAAGGGCATGTACTGGGGCTGAGGAGGGAAGGAGGGACTATTAAACAAAGCTTAGAGCTTAAGGGTTTGGAACATTGGTCTAAGAATAATGGGAAGCCATGGAAAACATTCAGTTGCAAATGACATGATCAGAGTTTTTAAAACATCAACCTGCTAAGGTGGAAAGCAGACAGACGTAAAACAAGAGGGTGTCAGAAGGGTGTTAACAAGGAGATTTGTTAAGGAGGGTGATACAAAGCAGATGGGAGGTAAAACAAGAGGGTGTTTGGTCTTAAACAAAAGAGGCAAAAATTACTCCATGACTTGAAGTTTCCCAGAATTAGAATTGAACATGCTAATTTCAGAGAGTATTATGCAAAGTTCAAATTTTAAAATATAATAATAGGCATTTAGTTGCAGTTCAGGAGCATCTCTTAACTTAAAATCTACTTTACTATTCTATTTACTTTAAAATATGAACTCGTTGTTTTCTGTGGATCCAAGGAAAACAGGATTCCATATCGAGCAAAACATGTTAAAATATCTATGATAGTGTTCTATTCAAAAGAAGAATACTTTGTGATGAAAAAATAAAATGAAATGAACAACAACAACAACAAAAGAAGAATCCTTTGAAGCCACAGTAGTTCAGAAGCTGTCAAGCCAAAGAATGATTAATTGCATTAATTGTCCACTAGATGGTAGCAGTGCAGCTGCTACAATTTGTCAAACAAATTGACAAAATTTAGTACATTTAAATAGATACACAGACACTTAAGTGCAAAAAAAAAAAAAAAGAAACTCCCATGAATTCTCAAGCAGTATTGATCACAATAGAAAAAAACAGATGTAATTTAGTTAAATTATCTTTTCCTGTGTCATTTAAATTTATATCCATGTTGGGAATTGGAGAGCTAACTCAACCAGAGTTACCTGAGTGAAGTTATCTTGCTGGATGTATATCATTCAATCCATAGATAGTTCCACAAGACACTCCCATATTCCACCTCTAGCGGATAACACTGACCTCTAAGAAATGTTGTGTGTGACCCAAAGTTCAAAAGTCGTGTGTGTCAACCATAAAGAACTATGTCTCTAAATTGAGCACTTTAAATTAGAAATTAGAAATGTTCAAAAATTCCAAGGAATTTTTTTTTAAAAGGCAAGGACTAGGAAAGTAAGTATGTAAATATTCTCATTTAAAATCCCTTGTGTCCAAGATTTCTTGCACCAGAAAAATTTTTGCTGTATCTCTGGCCGACTGAAAGTCAACAGCTAGCTGGTTAGGAGTGCCACTTGCCTGAGCTAAACTGAGCTAAAACAAAAAAACACGTCTGCTTCAGTCCTCCCCAGTGCAGTAATACCATATGACCTCCTACAGGTGGACCAGGGACTGCAAAGGGTTCCTACCCAGCCCTGCCCACCCAAGAGCCTCTGACTGTAAGAGCACCTCCCTTTAACTCCCTCCTTTAAATTATCCCCACAGTGAGATCCCAGGACAGGCTCTGAGCCTTTCCTCAGTCCCAAGCCCTTACCTCCCCAAACGGTAATTAGCCAACAGCACATAAATGGCTCCCTGAATTTTTCCTATCTCAAACAGTGTTGCTATAACATAGCAAGACTGGTTTTCCAGTCTGGAATATGGGAGTAGATTCTTCACATCTAGAATAACATCCTATGTATTCACCTGTTTTTGCTAGCTAAACTATATGAATTGCTCAAAGAAAATTTCAGGCACAGAGGAAAAACAGAAGGAACCATGACAGCTAATGAGGTTATTTGGGGGCCAAATGGGGTCTTGATGATCCTCTTAGGTCATCTCATTTGAACAGATAGTCACTTCCCCCCCCCGCTCTAGCCAGCTCTGACACTGCCTGAACCACACACCCACAACTCTGTCCAGAAATGCCACCTTTCCTTCAAATAATGAAGACAAGTTTCCTGCAGCATTTTGCAGGCAGCTTCATTTCATTGTTAAGAATCCAATATCCACAACTAAAGGCAACAAATTTTTCTTTCAACATACCCTTTCTGAGATATCTAAAGGTATTTCAGAAGCTTACTGGATTTGATTTGAAGATGAAGAAGTATCTGAAAGAGTCTAGTAAAATCACAAGAGAATTTTCATTTTCTAGGATATCTCTTTTACAGTGATAATGTTTAAAAATATGCATAAAAATATAACTTCAAAAATAAAGCAGTATTTTATTTTTCTTAAGATTTTATTTATTTATTTGAGAGAGAGGAAGTGAAAGAGAGAGACAGCATGAGCAGAAGGGGAGGAGAAGAGGGAGAGAGAAGCAGGCTCCACAGAGAGCAGGGAACCCAATGTGGTGCTTGATCCCAGGACCCTGAGATCATGATCTTAGCCAAAGGCAGACACCCAACCAGCTGAGCCACCCAGATGCCCCTAAAGCAAGTATTTTAAACTGTGGCTAGATATATACTACTACAAAAATCCTAGGAGTACAGAGATCCAGAAGGATGGAAAATTATTGTTGAGTGAGCCATTCAACTTTAAATTTCTTTTTAAAGAGATTAATTTGACCTATGAAATGTCTCACCACCTTACAAAGTCAATCCTAAAATATGTTGTCCAATAGCTATTATCCTATTCTATACATATGCCAAGATCTTTTATAAATTTTGATGCAATAATATAAGATTATTCAGAATTGTAACTACCAAGAAATCACTTGTTCTGAGGAAAAGCTCGAGAATACTCTTGAAATCTATCTATTGTATCTGTTCTTCAAAGGCTAAGTAAACTGGGGAGTAGTGGGAAGTCTTAAAAGCATCACATGCCAATATCCTGTTCTAGAAACAGGGAACTGAAATACGTACAGATATTAAGTCCAAGGTTATTTATAATCAGAGTCTTATCCTGAGAGATACCAGAATCCTTCACACATTTACACAGATCCCCAAATAAAACAGAAGTGTCCTTCATACTTGACCTGTAAAACAGATATTCAAGCCTTCTCCACAGTTTTAATACTAGTCATACAGGAAAAGTCTTTAAGAAAACTTAAAAGAATGTTAGAATCAAAGGTGATTTCTATTTTCTTCTTTCAAGTTTTCTGTTTCTGCTAAATTATTTCTAGTAGGCATTCATTACTTGAAGAATCAGAAAATAAAACTCTAAAAAGAAAAGCCCTAACAAAAAATTTTTCCTGAAGTAGTCCACATTAAAACAAATACAGAAAGATATTTCACCCCTAAAGGAAACAGCCACCGCTTTATTTATTTCTTCATCAGACAAAGAGAGAGAGAGAATGGGTGCATGACGGGGGAAGAGCTACATCTAACTACACTACTTCTCCAAGAGGGAGAAGCAGACTCCACACTATGCAGGGAGTGGGATGCTGTATTCGATCCCAGGACTCTGGGATCATGACGTGAGTCAAAGGCAGACACTTAACCTACTAAGACACCCAGGCACCCCTGCAGCCACGGCTTTAATCTACCACATGATACATGCTGATACCCCAGCTGACAGTGGTCAACTATAAGTCTGTTCACAGAACCTCACAACCTTAACAAGTGCTTAGAGGGCACAAGCATATGTTTTAGCACCTACCATCCACCAAGTCCTTCACATACGCTATCTCATTTAGCCCTCCTACCACTTGACAGAGTCCAATTTGCATCTCCATTTTACAGATGAGGAAACAAAGGCCCACAATGACTAAGCAGCTCGCTCAGGGTGAAGGAGCCACTCTAAGGTTATGTGTTTCTAACTGTAACGTCAAGCTCTTCCTTTTCCTCTGTACCCCTACTAAATACATCCTCAGAAGCAACGGAGCAAATATTTGCTTTGGTCATTTCTAGTGCTGATGAGTTTGTCCAGTGTCAAAAACGTGAAGGCATTTGTAAAATCCACCTCTCCCTTACCTTCAAGGTTGGGGCAAAGAGAGCCCCTTGGGGATATGTTCTAATCCACACCTATCAGAGAGAAAGGAATGAAGCTATTGCTGCTGTACATGCAACATGGGCATCTCCCCCAACACTATTATTTTGATAATAAAACTATACAACCATGACTCTGAGAAGTTTTCTATAGGATGATCTATATCCATTTGTCAATGTGAAGAAGTAGCTTTTAAAAGGAAAGTCTAGTAAGTTATCTGATTAGCTAAATTTACTCACTCCATTAGATTACCTTAATTCTACTGAGCAGAGGTGATGACTTCTCCCAAATAACCCATGTACAAAGTTAAAGATCCCTCAAGAGACTATTTAGAATGGTCTATAAATGACTTTCATTAATTCAACTTTCTGAAAGCATTTATTGAACCCTGCATCCAGACCCTAAAGAGAGCAGCCAAGGAACAAACACTTGAGCAACCATATAATGGTGCCTTCTAGGAGTCCTCAAGTTGCTTTAGATACAGGGATTATCTCTGAGACCAGAGGGAGGAGAAGGAGAAAGGAGTGGGGATGTGATTGCTTTAGCTCTTTCTGTAACAGTTACTTCTTCACAGAGCGGTACGGAGAAAATATGGCAAGAGTACAAAATACAGATAGGGAATACATCAGTATTTTTGAGATTATAGTATTTTTAGTATATTCAAAATATTTTATAACTTACCAAGTTACAATGTAGCTTCAAAAACATATTTTATGTTATTAAGGACCACCCACCAAGGTTCTGAAGCCAAATACCCAAATTCATCTCAGGTTCCAATTGCAAATTTGAAGTGATTTTTTTCCATCACAGAAAAGCTGCATTTCAGAACAAAGAACTGGGCTCAAATCTCAACTCTGTGAACATACTAGCTCTGCTATCTTGGACAAGTTATTTCCTAAAAAATGAATTTGCCTGCCACCTGTAATATGGGTAGTCCCAATTCCAAAAGGGTAGTGTGACGCTGCCACAAAAGGGGCATTTGGTGTTAGTGTTGCCATCCTACCCCTCCCTCCCCAATTAGAAAAACATTTCATCCACCAGAACCCTAAGAGGAAATCAGCTGTTCCTCCAGATAAGACCTGAGGCATAAAACTGGTAGAGGATCTTGGGGCAGTCAAAGAAGAACCATGCGGTTCATCCTGCCTTTGGGTTTGATCGCTACCACCCTAGCAACTGCTCCTGTCCGCTTTGACAGGTAAACCTAACTGCCCTGCATTCCAGTCTCTATACAGGAAGAGGATAAAGGAATGCTTCTTTACAGTTCACGTTTCATCTTTTTACATTCTTAAAGGGAGAAGGTGCTCCGCGTGAAGCCCCAGGATGAAAAACAAGCAAATATCATAAAGGACTTGGCCAAAACCAACCAGGTAAAGCATTTAGAGGGTTGTTTTATCTTTTCTTCCTGTTTTCTAAAAGCTGCCTCTTTTGTATTTTATTTTTAATGCACGCAGAGCTTCCAAAGGCAAAGAAGGGGAAAGTGCCAGAAGGTACTTAGATAATTCAGCCAATCACCACTATAGTGCTTCCCTTGTTTTTGTTTATTTTTTCCCCAAATTACTACTCCTGTTTTCCCTCCCAAAAGCTTTGCAAACAACAGCTTTTTCTAGGTGAAACTGTGAAATAAGGAGGCAGGCATTCTTGACCTCTTTCCCCCTCCCTGCTAGTCCCTTGCTCCATTCTCCTCTCTCCCACTCTGATATCCATCAGTGGCATAGTTTCTCTTAAAATTATGTAACATCAAGGTATTGGTTAACTGGTAACATCAAAGTAATGGTTTATAATACCAAGATGTAACCGTTCCCAAAAGTAGACCCATTTTAAAAGGAAACTCTTAAAGTTTGATCATTCTTTTAAAATCCAGTGAGCTAACATAATCATTTTATCATTTATTCAGAGGCTCCCATATACAAAGCACACAGCGCAAGTCACCTTCTATGTATCATTTCAAACTCTCCAACAGATTTTGGGTCAGTGGCATAATTAAACCCACTTAAAACAAAAGAACTGAAATTCAAAGACGGTAAATTAAATGACCAAGATAACATGGCAGACTTAAATCCAGAACTGAATCTGAGATTTATTCTAGTCACAGCCCCCTCATCACCACATCAAACTAATCGAAAGTTCTGCTCTTCTCATTTCCCAAATGTTTTTCAAATCCATACTTTTCTTTTCATTCCCTCCTTGTCACTGCCAAATTTATATCTGCCCCACCTTTTAACCGGACTATTTCAATAGCCCCTTATCCAGGGTTCAGGTTCTAGTACTGCTCCTAAAAAGCCCTGTCTGCACTACAGCCTGACTGCTCTAAAGCCTGATCATTGTATCCCTCCGTTTGAAGATTTTTAGTGAGAGGCAGCCTGGTATGGAAAGAGCACGGTCTTCAAAATTTCAAGTACTAGCTCTACACAAGTTCGTGGCCTTAGGCAAGTTACTTAATTAACTTCTCTCGATTTGTTTCTGCCTCTGTAAAGTAAGGATAATAATCATACCTACTTTTTAAGGTTGTTATAAAGACTAAGTAAGCTAATAATCTGGTGATGCTAAGAAGGACGCCTGGTCATAATAAGCACT
The DNA here is from genome assembly GCF_010015895.1 of Lontra canadensis. Lineage (NCBI taxonomy): Eukaryota > Metazoa > Chordata > Mammalia > Carnivora > Mustelidae > Lontra > Lontra canadensis. The sequence goes on from NW_022631000.1 coordinate 27,849,654, forward strand.
ATAGAAGCAATTTCTACTGTTATTTGTGTGACATTTGAAATCCTTCATGATCTGCCAAACTGCCCATCTCTACGGTCTCCCACTCCTCCACCCTCTTTCTCACTGTTCAAGCTCTATGAGCACCAAAACTCCTTTCAATCATACTACATCTCTCATGTGTCCAATTTATGCTGTAGGCTTCTCATCAAAATAAACTAATAAATACTTGTTGGTTCAGAGCAGCCTCGTATTAGGGTGTAACAGACTGACCTAGAGGTAGAGTGGGATTCAACTACAAAATACGCAGGTGGACTTAGACATGTCTACAAGCTTGGAATGGTGGGTAGGAATTGAACATTTCCTTCACATTTCCCAAGTTGGGGAATTGTACTTCATTTGATTTTATGATGGAGTAGGATTTTGAAGAACAACAAGAATTGGAATCTTCGAAAAGTTATTTTAACCTGAATGCTATCCTTTTGGACCAATTCACCAAATTTCTGAAATTCTCAGCTAGAGGAAGAAAAAGAAAAGGGAATCAGCAGCTGTTAAATGTCTGCAGGTCCCAGAGTTCACATCCATTTCATAATCTTTACAGAGGACTCCAAATGGAGTCCTCTTAACCCTATTCCTTTACAGAAAAGGACTGAAACTCAAGGAGTTTTAGTATTGCCCAAGGACATATGGATAGAAAAATAACAGAGCTGGAGATTAATATGCCTTCTGTTGGACACAAACCTTGCAGGAATTCCAGAGTTTACAGGGGCAACTGGTTTTGAGGCCTGACTCAGGGGCAGAGTTGAGAGAGCCATATTTTAATCTATATTCCCAATTAGAGACAGATTCTATGGTTAAATAAACTGTGAAACAACCCCACTCAACCCCAAGATGGTAGAAGCAAACAGATTAAGCAAAAACTACTCTTTTTTTTGCATTTATAGATACTATCTATATCCTGAAAAAGTAATCAGTGCAAATGATCAGTACAATCTCTCCCACTCCGATATTCAATAGTGTATTTGCATACTCTCTTAAGCTTACTAAGAGAAGGGCCCATACCTTAGCCCAGATTCCTTTTGTAGTGTATGACACATGCATTACTTAAAAAATATGTGTTGGGTGAACAAATTACTGTGACTAATGTTGAACTCTTCTATACAGCTTGACTTCTGGTATCCAGATGCTATCCACCACGTAGCTGCTAACATGACAATAGACTTCCGAGTTAGTGAAAAGGAATCCCACTCCATCCAGTCTGCCTTGGATCAAAATAAAATGCACTATGAGTAAGTCCTATGAAATATTCAAATGTGTTAGACACTCAAAGTTTGGAGTATCTTGAAATTGAGAAGGAAGTACTGTTTTTTTAATTGGGCAAAAAAAATGAAAGCTCTATGAGATAAAAGTTTACAGTTACTTCTGAACATACTATTGAGGCCTGCTTACAGAGGTGATGAGATCAAACGTGGCCACTCAACTTCCATCTTTTTTTGCTTTGATCTGCAAGAAGGGCAATTATCTATGTCTGCCCTCTCCAAAATTCAGCTCCTACTAAGGACATTGTGTATCTGTGCAGGCATGAATGGTTTAGCCACATTCATTGCCTCTGAAAGGTAATCAACACAGAGCTTAAGCACTACTGGTGACCACCAGCACCAATTCTTGAGAATTTTAATTCTCCTGCTACGTAAAAAGAGACCCAAATAACTGAGTCAGAGATATGGGAATATAAGATATATAATAATTCTTTATGAAAGAAATTCTACCTCAGAGAAAGCAAAAGCAATGCAACAGAGTAAGATTTAAATCCAACAGGAGTGAATTCTAAATCACTAAAGATGCAGAAATGAGTCATTGTGCTCCCATAGAAAATTAGGGAAAATTAGAATTCATTGACCTCCAACCATTGGCCATGCACAGTCTGGGCCCTGGGGCACTGAACAAGGGAGCCCAGTGCTGAATTTCACAAATTCACACATACATCGAAAACAAAATGTGTTTGATGGGCTGAGGGGTCCTGTTTTAACTCTACCAGCCCTTGTCATCCCAGTAATTCCCTTCACTGAGACCCTCACCATTCAAATCACTAAGCACTACCTCTTTCTTTTTGACTTGCCATTTCATGCCTCTGCTACCCAACATGGAGCTGTAACTAAAGAAACCTTCTTATTCTGGCTGAAACATATCATGTTATTTGGCAGAGCAGGATTTACTGCTGCTTACCACAACTTGCTTATGTTCTTATTGCCACAATACCCTTAATAAATACAAACTCTATTGAAATTAAGGAAAGACAAATATAAGACAAGTAAAAAAATTCTTGTTCGGCTTAATGGCTTAAAAAGTAGCAGGCTTTATTTGTGATTTTTGTTAACGACTGTCTTTGTTTTTCCTGTCGTTTCAAGATGTTAGTGAAACAAATGTAGAAATTAATAATTGAGGAGCACATATTCAGAATTAATTTCTATCAGCATTTAACCCTTTCTAATTAATATATATGTGCTTTTCTATGTTCTTATAAATTGTACCATTAAAATTAGAATTAGAAAGACACTTTATAACTGTACCTCCAAGATCTCAGAAACTAGTAGAATATTAGAGACTCTCTACTTACACTAAGGTTCAGATGGTCTTGATTCTTTCATCTAAAAGAAATCATTCCTCCCCCTGTATATTCTCCGGTGCCTGTGTCTCTTGGTTCACTTCACAGCCAGTCTTCTTAAATGTGTGCCTCAATTATTATACACTTTATTTAACTTCATTAGCATAGACCTGACCCAAATTCCTGTGATCAACTAAATCTTAAAAGGTATCCAGCCCAAGCTAAAATAAATTTTAATTAATTAATTGATTTATTAATTTTAGCAGGTCATTTTTGTTTAAATTGATTTGAAGAGCAACAGAAAAACAAAGTATTACGTTTTCTGTAATATCCTAGTAATGTAGACCAAAAGCTAGTTGCTTGGCATGAGTTTGGACAATAGAACAGATCGCTGTGACAGAAGATATCTAGGCAGGCGGTACCTCTCTCTCCTCTTTGGACCTCTAGGTCTCCCTTAGGCTGAAACAATTCTGACTCAAGCAGAGGTCTAAATCCAGATCCTCACAAATACAGTGTGTTTTTCACTTTGTTTTATGCCAAAATACTTCCTTGCTACCTACATCAAGAACCAAAGTGTTAAGCTACCAATAAAAACTAGTTTTATCTAATTAGGACACGATTTCCAGAAATTGGTCCAAATTAGCCACAGTTGTGGGAAAGCCGTATAATTAGATAGTTACCTTCCTTAGAAATATAAATATGTAAAGTGATCTGTGCAGACAAGGACTATTTAAATCTTCTTTCCAAGTACTAATTATATAGATAATTTTATTTGCATATTAATTATATGTGTTACTTGGTGTCAGTCAGTAACAGAAAAGTGTTCTAAGAACAGAAACATCTGGTGGACCCAGGCACCAGTCTGAAAAAAACCACATTAAGAAGCTGGTTTGACACAACAGTTTACTTAGATATCCTTCATTAGACAGCGCATATAAGCCATTATTTAAAGTATCTGTGTGTGACTTTTTTTAATTTTTAGAAAATTAAATTACCAAGACAGATCTTATTTTATTTATTTATTTATTTGACAGAGAGAGAGAGAGAGATCATAAGTAGGCAGAGAGGCAGGCAGAGAGAGAGGAAGCAGGCTCCCCACTAAGCAGAGAGCCCAATGCAGGGCTCATCCCAGGATCCTGAGATCATGACCTGAGCTGAAGGCAGAGGCTTAACCCACTGAGCCACCCAGGTGCCCCAGATTTAATTTTAAATTAAATGTTTGAGGGGCATCTGGGTGGCTCAGTCATTGGGTGTCTGCCCTTGGCTCAGGTCATGATCCCAGGATCTTGGGATCGAGCCCCGCATCGGACTCCCTGTTGGGCCTGAAGCCTGCTTCTCCCTCTCCCACTCCCCCTGCTGGTGTTCCCTCTCTCGCTGTGTCCCTCTGTCAAATAAATACAATCTTTAAAAATATATATATATAGCATGTTTGCTCCATTTTTATTTACACTTTTACAAAATCATAAAAGACCAAGTCTAAAAAACAAATAATACCTACATACAAACAAACCTGAACAGACTTGTAAATAAACTTCTAAAAAAAGCATACCTAAGGGGCACCTGGGTGGCTCAGTTGGTTAAGTGACTGCCTTCAACTCAGGTCATGATCCTGGGGTCCTGGCACTGAGTCCCACATCGGGCTCCCCCTGCTCTGTGGGGAGTCTACTTTTTCCTCTCCCTGCCATTTCCCCTGCTCGTGCTCTGCCAAATAAACAAATAAAGTCAAGAAAGAAAGAAAGAAAGAAAGGGAAAGAAGGAAGGAAGGAAGGAAGGAAGGAAGGAAGGAAGGAAGGAAGGAAGGAAGGAAGGAAAAGAAAAGAAAAGTAAAGTAGAACTATTGGACTGATTCTATAGGAGCAGACACCATATTTAGATTCAGTAGTTAAAAACCCCAGTGCTTTTACCAATTTTTTTACACATTTTAGATTATCTTTTCTTTGATCAAAAGTTAAAATTAGAAAATAAGGAATTATTAATGAAAGGTAATTCAGAAAACAACTACTAATATAAATGGTACAACACAAATAAAGCAAAACAAATGATACAATTAAGTGAAATCTTGGGGTGCCTGGGTGTCTCAGTGGGTTAAAACCTCTGCCTTCGGGTCAAATCATGATCCCAGGGTCCTGGGATCAAGCCCTACATCGGGCTCTCTGCTCAGCAGGGAGCCTGCTTCCCCCCATCCCCGTCTCTCTCTGTCTGCCTCTCTGCCTACTTGTGATCTCTGTCAAATAAATAAATAAAATCTTTTTTAAAAAATTAAGTGAAATCTTAGTAAGATGCACATAAGATTATATGGGAAATACAAAAGAAATCTCTATCAAACTGGCCCATCTATATCAAACTGACTTATTGACACTTCATATTAATATCCAATTACCTAATAAAGATCAGACACAATTTAATACTCCAAATGTACACCCAGTCCTATCAGACAAGTATCTCAAATAAATCATCCTAATGTTTTGTCCCATTTTTCCTTTTGCTCTACATTTTTATATATTACTTGCCCAAGAGTGAAACCTTGTTGATACCTGCTACAAACTGCAAAGAGATGTTGGTCATAGTGGAAAGCAGTAAAGTGTGGTAAATAAGAATGTGGATTCTCAGTGAGGCTACCTGGGTCCAGTCCCATCTAAACTAGATGTTAGTTATTTAAACATTGATAATTAACTTCTCTTCACCTCATTTTCTTCATCTCTAAAATAGAGGTTTCATGAAGATTGGCTGGGACAATAAAATCGCCCTTTGCCTGGTTCCTCTACTTCCTCTACTTCTAATGCAAGTGAGGGAAAGACCACTTATACATATATTTATATGAGTGTACACACATACATTCACACATACACACTCTACAACAGAGGATAACTAGGGGCTATCGCTATCACTAGATGCTCCCTTTCCCTCCTACTGAGTAAATTAGTGCCTTAAAGTTTATTATCCAACACAGAGGTGTGCCTCAAATGTTGGGAAATCCATGTCAGTTAATGCCAAGTTGGATACATGGTAACCCAGTTAGGGAGTAATTTCGGACAAATGGGATCTTGTGGGAACCTGAACTCACACTTTTTGAGTAGCCCCTATCCTGCTGGAATGTGGCCATAGAAGAGGGGAGGCAATCCAGACCTCTAGATTATAAGACACCATAAAAAGGACTTTGTGTCCCTGGAACATGCTTCCCTATCTCACACACACACACAGCCTCCGGCTGTCACATACATTGGCCTACCATTCTCCATTTCTTCGTTACTCTTTAAAAAGCAACAGATGGAGGGAGCCCTGAAATTGTCAAAAAAAGAACTCATCTTGCCTCTTCTCTGAACTTCTTACCTACTTCCTGAGCTTGTGACACAGTCTTCTAGGAGAGCTGGTCAACTGGGAGAACTTTGTACAATACTCAGGAGTCTAAGAAGACTACAGGTCTGAGGGCAATTCCCAGAGATTTCACTCCTTGTCATTGGGAGCATCATTGTATAATGGCTCACAGCTGGAATACTGAAATCAGACACCTCTAAGTTCAAATCCCAACATCTGCATTTTAACAGTTGTGTCAACTTTGGAAACCTCTACCTAACCTTTGGGGGTGATAATGGTACCCAATTAATAGTGACAATGTGAAGATCAAATAATAAAATCATCACATCGTAGTGATGATGTGAAGATCAAATAATAAATACCAGGCTGCGCTGAATGCCTGGCAATAAGAAAGGTTCAACAAACATTAGTCATTTATATCATTAAATCCTCAATAATAATTATCTATCCTTTCGTCTACATTTATGAATTTCTTTAACAAATTAAGCAAATCTTGGAGAGCTACAATAATATTTGGGAAAAAGTAATTTGGTTTCATCTGCTTAAGCCTAACTTCTGGTTAGTGGAGGGGCTCATGAAAATAACATCTGGCCCTAGTTCTTAATTTCCAGCTTTAGGCTTAATTTCTAGTCCCTATCAGCAACAATCTGGCACCATTCTGATGTCCTCATGCAGCTGCTTTATGGAAAGGTCGTATTTCAGCTCACATGATTTTCTTTTGCTGCTGTTACCACAAGAGCTAAATTGATATGTGTAAGTCTAAAAATATTCTTAGATACGAGCTTCCTGTGACTAATTAATACTGCTTTATGTTATCAATCAACCTCTGGAACCATAAAATTTCTCTTTTGCTTGGTTCCTCTACTTCTATAAATGCAGGTAGAGCAAAAGCCTCATACCCTTTTTAGAACTTAAAACAATTAATTAAAGGAATTCATTATGTCTATAGTGACCACCCAAAATATAATTTCTAACCCTCTCAGGCTTCATGAGTTTTAGGGCAACATGTCACAGTTGATTCCAAATCTGGAGTCATAATTTTTCTTCTAAGAAATCCCAGGTTCATCATAAGTCAAAAAGCCAAGCATACAGTGAATTAGATATAATGTGCATAATAATGTGTTTGTCAGTAATGTTAATGAGAATCAATATTCATGAGTAGTACTTGGTGTCATGTGCCAAATAAACTCTAATTAGAAGTATACCTCATTTATCTTCTGTCTCCAAACTCAGATCAATCAGCAAGAAAAAACCGACAAGTAGAATAGATGCTACAGTGTCACAGTTCATTATCGTTAAGAAACTGAAGATATCAGAGTCAAACAACTACATACCACCAAAGCCTGGTTAAAGACATGTTAAGTCTGTGAAGTGGTTGTCAATTTTGTGACTCAACTTCACTGTCATATGAGCTTCATTGGGTACCTGTGGCTTGCTAATCACTTCCCACATTTCAAATCATTTCATCCTTACCACACTCCTGGCTGATATGTTTGCTTCCATTGTAAAAGTGAGTAAACTGAGGCTGAGAGACAGGGTTAACCCACCTAAGGTTACATAAAGTATTAAGCCAAAATGGGGTTGGAATCCAAGAATGACCACAGAGCCTCTTTTCACCAGGTCACTACTTCCTTTTCTGGTTGGGCTCATGGAGGTGAAGAGTGCATGATACTGTCCTAAATTATTAGAATGCATGTTTAAAAATAGACAGCATCTTCCTACATAGGACTTACTGCTAACAGAAGGAAAATACACATGTATTTCATAAACAATAGTAACACCTTTTTTTATAAGAAGTCATTTGGAACTATGATAATCCAAATAAGGAAACTATTCAAGTACAACTTCAAACAATTCTTGAATTTAAATATTTCATGAAATATTTCTATTATAAGCCATCACTCTCTATCCTGAAAAACAAGGTACAGTAAATACTACAGTTTAATTTGGTTGAGGAATTACCATTACTAACAGGAATTTTTACACTGTGCTTTAAAAGAATGACATCCTTAAGAGCTATTCACATTATTAAAATATGCTAGGTCATTTGGATTTACACCAAATGATCCCTGTGTTTGCTAAATCCTTCTGTTGATATAGTTTATTTCCTTCTTTTTGCTATTAGCTATCTCCTAATGATAGCATGCTTGCTTTCTACAAGTTATTTTACCTATGTCCAATGTATTCCTTATAGATCAAATAAGCTTTCTATAATTATATCTAAAATAAGATGAATGAAGCTTTTTGTGAGGGTGTTTGTTAATCTCTGATGATTACAACATTACATTTAACATACTAAGGAATCTAAAACTAAAATTCAATGTAACTAGACACCAACAGACAATAATAATTTGATCATATGGAAAAATACCACTATATTAATCTCAAAAGGCAATCAACATTATATGTAGTGGTGAAAGACTAGTTTTCTTGTAAAAAGCAGGAAAAAAATAGAATGCCCTCTTTCACCATTACTACTTTCCATTGTTCAGGAAGTTTAACCAATGAAATAAAGCAAGGGGAAAAATGGTTATTGGAATAACAAAAGTAGAAAGTATTATTTTTTACAAAAGAAATAACTACCTCAACAGATGAATGGATAAAGAAGATGTAGTATATATATATACAATGGAATACTATGCAGCCATCAAAAGAAATGAAATCTTGCCATTTGCAGTGATGTGGATGGAACTAGAGGGTATTATGCTGAGCAAAATAAATTAATCAGAGAAATGATTATCATATGATCTCCCTGATATAAGGAATCTGAGAGGCAGGGTGGGGGGTTTGGAGGGTAGTGAAGGAAAAAATGAAACAAGATGGGATCAGAAGGGAGACAAACCATTAAGAGACTCTTAATCTTACAAAACAAAATGAGGGTTGCCAGGGAGGGGAGGCGGGAGAGGGTGGTTGGGTTATGGACATTGGGGAGGGTATGTGATAGGGTGAGTGCTGTGAAGTTATAAGCCTGATGATTCACAAACCTGTACCCCTGGGGCAAATAATACATTATATGTTAATAAAAATAATTAATAAAAAAGAAGAAATAACTACCCCAAAACCCTAAAAAAAGCCCTAAAGGCATAGCTAAAAAATTCTCAGAAGTGAAAAGATCATTTTTTAACTAATAAGATGGCTAACAGATAAGTGTAACTAAAGCAATAAGTTTTTTTAATTATATGAATAGCTAGTTCAAATGGTTAGTGAGAAAAAAGCCACTCACAAGACTAATAAAAATATATGAATAAACAAAATACACAAAATTTTACTGAAAAATCAAGAAGACAGTTTTATTATGGTCCATAATTAATAAGGTTCTTATCAAAAAAATAAGGTTCTTCTCAAATTTATTCCTAATTTAATACAGTTCTAATGAAAAGCCTATATTTTTCTAATAATTCTAATCACTTGTAAAATGATTCTGACCAAATATTTATTAAGAACAGGAAAACTTGGAAACAAGAATAAGGAGACAGACACTACATTAAACATTAAAATTCAATATTAAAGCTATAATTAAATATGGTTTGGTTCTTACGTAACAGTAAGAAAACAGACCAGTGGAGCACAACAGAAAATCCCCAAACAGACAAAACATACAAAAATATTTGAGTACATATGAGATGACAATGGCACTTCTGAACCATAAATCTTAAAGTCACGCAAGGTTGCATTCAAACTCCCAACCCCAACATACACAAGTTATGGGTATTTAAGCTTTCTAAGCAACAATGTCCCCATGTGTAAAATGGTGCTAATATTAATAAGATAAAAACAAAATAATGTATGTGAAGCAGGACCTGACCCATAAGAAACAACAACGGATGTTCAAATGAAAATGTCAGGTAGGCAGATGGATGAACAAGCCATGGGAGAAGTAGGGGAAGAACTAGAAGCATGGGAGGTTGAGGAGAGAGTCCAGAACTGGAAATACAAATGTTGGCAACCATTACAGCCATGGAATTCAATGAAATGAGATAAGATAACTCTGGAATAGAGATAAAAATAGAGAAGAGGGTAGAGGTATAAGAGTTCTGGGTCCCCAATTAGCCTCTAACAATTCTTCCTGTCTCTTATCTCACTCTCTCCAAATCAAACTGTTTTCTAGCTCTGTAACTATGGACAAGTTATTTAAACACTTTGTGTCTCAGTTTTCTCATCTATAAAATGAGGATAATAATTTCATGTGACGATTGAAGAGTTAATGTACATAAGGTACATAAGGTACATAATGTACATAAGGTTTAGAGCAATGACTGGGACATGGTAAGTAAGTACTTACTATGACAGTTATTCAAGTTTCTCCCAGCTCTCAAAGTATCAAGTGATATGGGATGGTCAGTAAATTTGTGCCTAAGAATATCCACTATTACCTGTGTTGCATGTATGTGAATGTGTGTGTGTTTGAAGAATGCTGGAGAATGACTATAGATCAATGCTGACCAACAGTAGTATAATGCAAGCCCTATGTGCAATTTTAAACATTCTAGTAACCACATTAAAAAAGCTAAAAAGCAACAGGCAAATTACTTTTAGCAATATAGTATAACCCAATATTATTACTTCAAAATATTATTTCAACACATAATGAATATAAAACTCATTAGTGAGATATTTTACATAATTTTTTATAAAAAGTCTTCATAATGTAGTATATATCTGACATAACAGCAACCTCTTTTTTGGACAACCCCTATTCTAAATGCTCCATAGCCATGTGTGGTTAGACTATCATACTGAACAGCTCAGCTCTAGATAAATGGGAAGTTAAAAAAAAAAAAAAGATTTTATTTATTTATTTGACAGAAAGAGATCACAGTGAGACAGGGAACACAGCAGAGGGAGTGGGAGAGAGAAAAGCAGGCTCCCTGGTCTGCGGGGAGGGGCTCGATCCCAGGACCCTGGGATCATGACCTGAGCTGAAGGCAGACACTCAACGACTGAGCCACCCAGGCGCCCCAAATGGAAAGTTCTGAAGCCAGACACATGACGTATCTAAAACAGATGGCTAGAGAATAATGAAGAAACGGCAAACTTGATCTAAGATAGAGAAGAAGGAAGAGAAAATTTCTGTAAATGAGAGATAACTGGGTTTTTTTCCTCCAATAAATGTGTATTTTATCATTCCCCTGTCAAACAGAATCTTGATTCATGATCTGCAAGAAGAGATTGAGAAACAGTTTGATGTTAAAGAAGATATCCCAGGCAGGCACAGTTATGCAAAATACAATAACTGGGACAAGGTACAGTATAAAGTGCCTGTACTTCAAAAAAAAAAAAAAAAAAACCATAAAAAACTATAACCCTTAACATTTGTTCTCATTTAGTTGTTTTTTTTTTTTTTTTTTTTTTTTTTGTTCTAACTCCTCAAAATTGGTTTTGTTCTCAAGATTGTTGCTTGGACTGAAAAAATGGTGCATAAGCATCCTGAAATGGTCTCTCGTATTAAAATTGGAACCACTGTTGAAGATAATCCACTGTATGTTCTCAAGGTAAAAATAATTCAAGAACTACTGATTCTTATTATTTTGGGAAAATATTAACTTAAAAGTTACTTTGTGGGGCGCCTGGGTGGCTCAGTGGGTTAAAGCCTCTGCCTTCGGCTCAGGTCATGATCCCAGCATCCTGGGATCGAGCCCGCATCGGGCTCTCTGCTCTGCGGAGAGCCTGCTTCCTCCTCTCTCTGCCTGCCTCCCTGCCTGCTTGTAGATCTCTCTGTCAAATAAATAAATAAAATCTTAAAAAAAAAAAAAAAGTTACTTTGTGACCCAATAGTGAATTCTGAGGCAATAAAAATTTTATATTTTTTTGAAGAACATATAGAAGTGATAGGTGGTTTTAGGTAGTACCAATAAAGTCCCTGAATAAACCATTTGTGGGACACAATGGACAAACTCAGACAAATATCTTATCCCACATCTTTATTAGAAGAGTTTATGATGTCCCTGATAGATAAAAGTTTTCCATCCATTAAAATTCAGTGAAGCTGGTGATTAAATGCCATGAAGAAAAGAGAAGTTTAAGTGTCACAGAATCACAGGATCCTGGAACAGTATATAAGGCATTTCAACCCTATGTTGACAGGGAATTCCCTTCTATAATGGAGCTGACAATTACTGTTCAGCTGCTGCTGGATTTTTCTACATCCAAAGACACTCTTCCCTGAAACATGCCCTTAATAACTGAGAAGTCCTTCCTTACCCTGAACTGCCATCCATTTATTCTAAGTACCCAAACAAAACAAATTCTCCTCAAAATGATAGTTCTTCAAATGTCCAGCCACTGTTCCTCCTCCCCCTGCAAACACAACTATAAAATCTTTTCCACCCAAAGCTAAATGTCCCATTTATGAAGCCAGAAAAACAAAAGGAAATGGCAGAAACAGAAACAACACATAATCTATTTCTCAGACCAAAGGATGTTAACAATAAAGTAAGAAAAACAATATACTATGATTTTTTTAAAACCCTAAAAGCAACTCTGACACTAGGAAAATTTTTTAAAAAATAAACTATGTGATAGATTATGAATTATGTATAGACATTTAAGGATATGTGCCATAATCCTCCCTGAGAACAATATGTGCATATGCAGTTATTCAACAGAAGACAGGGAAAAAAATTGCTTTGAGCACAGGAGTTACTGGACAACAAAGGATCAATGTGTGAGCTCATGCAAAATAATATCTCAAGTTTATTTTTAAATAGATTGGGAAAAGGGATGAAAGAAGAAAGGCTATCTTTATGGATTGTGGCATTCATGCACGAGAATGGATCTCCCCAGCATTCTGCCAGTGGTTTGTCTATCAGGTAAGTGAATCGGAACGCTCATCCAATTCTCCTTTGATTGTCAAATCTCCAACCCTTCACTGTGTGGCAACACCCCTTTCCAAATGAGTGCAATTCCACTTAACTAGAAGGGTCCACATTCAGTGCTGTCAGGAAATAAATGCTTTGGATTTTACTCATTGTTGGGGTTTTTATAAAATTGACACCTTCCTTCAAACTTCTTGAATTCCAGCTGACAGTTTATAAAACTAAAAGAATTTTTTGAGGTTATGATATGGTTTCTCCTATACTGAAGTACAGACAATCTGAAGCTACCTTCATATTACAACCTATAATCTTGGCCTTTCTTCGGTGAGCTCGAAGCACAGACCTCGATTTCCTGTTTAGATCTTTAACTGGCCAATCACACACTTGGAATTTTCGTACTTTCCTTTCCAAGGGAAAAACAATTCATCCTTTTTAAAGGTAAATCCAGCTTATGAGTTGTTCCTCTCATTCTGTTCTATTCTGATTCCTACCATCTTTTAACTTTCTCTTTTATGCCAGCTTTTGCAAACAACATGCTGATGTAATATGCATGACAATGGCTCTCTGGGCATGGATGCTTTAACTAGGAATGAATCTGCCAGTAGAATTGATTTATCCCTGCAGTTGTTTTAGTTCTTCCAGCTGAGGGCCAAGAGCTCCCCTTACTCAACCTATAAAGGAATACATGTGACAGGGCTACAAGAAATCCCCTGGCTCTGGAACAAATGTACCTAGAAGAGATTTTCCAAGAATGAGAGAGATTTTAAGCAGCCATAGGAAGTACAGATAATTTCAGAAATATCAATCTGTTGGGAGAAAAGGAGTTGATTGGTCAATCTAAGTGCTTGAGTTTTTTATTAATAGAGCATTTTTCTTTAATCCTATTTATAATTAATTTATAAATCAGCTCCAATATTTACATATTTCTATGCTTACAAACTCAATCTTTATTTACCTAAAGGATGTGAGGGGTAGAATCTATTTAAATCAAGGTGTATGTCTAATTTTTGACTTGGCTCTGTTCTTCTTATATAACATATCTTGCATACTATACGTGGAATGCTACAGTCTTGACAATTAAATGACCTTTAAAGAATGGTCAGTTCAATTATTTTCACTAGTCTGAATAAGTAACTTTTATATGGGTCACTTATTTTTATGCTATTTGGAGGAAATATGTTTGAAATCATGTGACACTGGGCAAATGGCCAAAGTGGTGGTAGTTATTACTATTATAGCCACAGCTTTCCACATGGCAGTGAACTTTCCACCAATAGCTTAATTTTTTCCTATTCTTACAGGCAGCCAAAACTTATGGAAAAAATAAAATTATGACCAAACTCCTGGACCGAATGAATTTTTATGTTCTTCCTGTATTCAATGTTGATGGATATATTTGGTCATGGACACAGGTAAGAGACCATGATCTCTTGTTTGCATTTGGACAATATAGTATTTACTGACTTTAATGCACACTGGTTGTTATGCATTAAGTTTAAGGTTTCAATAACTAGTTAATTCTAATTCAGAAAAATGTAATTTTAAAGAACCTCAATTTCAGACTAAGGCAAGTGTGATTTCCTGGTTACATAGGTGTCCTTGAAATAATATGAAATTTCTGCTGCTGAAGCTAGTAATGAATAAAAAGAAAAAGAGCAATAATTATAAAAGAAATGTATGTTATATGATATGGAAAAAACACATTCTACCTAAAAAATAAAAGTCAATTAAAGACATTCTGAACACTGATCTCAAAGCAAAAGGCACTGTATTCCAGTCTATCTGTAACAGAATCTGATGTGGATAAATGTATCAAAATAAACAAATATATAAAAGAGTGACACAGTTATCTATCTGTCCTTTAATTGGATCCCTTATTGACCTATTGTTGCTAAATAACATTAATACTGAACATTCAGACAGATACTATCACATTCAGTTCTTTCTGAAAATTATGCTCTAACAGTCACAATTTGGCCTCTTTAATACCCTAAATCTATAAATGGTGAAGGATGTAATGAAGTTATAATTTAAATTACAGGTAATTTCAGAACATTATTCATCACTTTCTAGTACCAAGGACTAATCAACAGTTCTAAAAGTTAATTAAATTATTTTATCAAGGCCTTAGAACAGTAATTTAAAAAAACAATGTTTCCGAAAATATTACAAATTATAGGAAAACAATATATTTTTCTTCATAAAAAGGAGCTTCAGGTTAACTAGGCAGATTTCAAATAATGCTGTGGACACCTGCAGAGAGGGTCTGAAATGATCAAATTGAAAAATGTAAACTAATCTAATATAAACACTTCCATCATTCAATCCTGCAGAACCGCATGTGGAGAAAAAATCGTTCCAAGAACCAAAACTCCAAATGCATCGGCACTGACCTCAACAGGAATTTTAATGCCTCATGGAATTGTGAGTAGTATACTTGATCTCAAGGAAAATAGCTATAAAAGAGTGTTCAGGGGCACCTGGGTGCTCGCTCAGTGGATTAAAGCTTCTGCCTTGGCTCAGATCATGATCCCAGGATCCTGGAATCCAGCCCCGCATCGGGCTCTCGGCTTGGCGGGGAGCCTGCTTCCATTCTCTCTCTCACCTATGCCTACCTGTGATCTGTCTGTCAAATAAATAAATACATAAAATCTTTAAAAAAAAAAAAAAGTGTTCACACAGCAAATTCAGTTAAACCACTGACTTATTTCAGTAAAATATGTATCCCCTGAGTGTTAATTTTGTAATCTAAAAAATAAAAGATAATCATCCCTACTTTAGAAATATTATGAATGTTTTGTCATATGGGAGGAAGTGCGGGGTGGTGGTGTTTATCAAACCATCTCTTACTTAATATATCTAGCTTGCTAAAACTCAGGCACAATCCTGATGCACAAAAATTCAGAATCTGAAGAGAGGTCTCAGGTCCCTCCTCTTCTGGTCTGATAAAAGCTGAGAAATACCAGTGGTTAAAACCAGCATACAGATAGTTCTTCAGATGTTTAGTGAAAAGAAACAGCTGGGTCAAAGAATGTGAAAGGTTTAATATAAATGCAATGATAAGCAGAAGCCTGCTACATCAGATAACACTGTAGTTGTTATAAAAATCTGACTTCATCATTACATACATTCAAGGAGAAATTACTACTACCCCTATTCATAAATTTTTTTCTTTACCTAACTTGGTTGAAAATACCACCTTAGCTTTTAATTTTATTCTACCACAGTAATTATGATAATAGCAGCTATCCCTAAGCGAGAGCTGCCTGATGAAATGGGTTGAAGAAACTCAGACTCCAAAAAGGTAATTCATACCAGTCCCCAACAAGTTGGAGTGGAACTGGGTTCTGAACTGGAACTGGGTTCTATCCGGCTCCAGGCTCTGGGTTGCTTCTGGTGTACTATTCTTATAATCTTGGGAAACAGAGGCAAAATAAACAAGGCTAAGAATACTCCAGTGGACTGGGTCTGTCTCACTCTGAGTTGTGTGTACAAAGTTGATCTGCAATGACTATGACTCCAGAGACATTGAGGCAGCCTGTAAACCTGGGAGATGAAAATGTCTAAAACATTTTGTGTGTCCATATCAGAAGAGGCAGGAGCTTTTCTGAGGGGAAGCAGACTGTGATCTCATCCACCCATGTCCACTGCAGCTTTTCCGAGCACCAAGAATCCATGTACGGATACCTATCGAGGCCCAGAACCAGAGTCCGAGAAAGAGACCAAGGCTGTCACTGATTTCATTCGAAGCCACCTGAAATCAATCAAGGCCTATATCACCTTCCACTCCTATTCCCAGATGCTACTGTTTCCCTATGGATATACATCAAAACTGCCAGCTAACCACAAGGACCTGGTATGTAGAAAAAAAAAAAAAAAAAACTACAGTTATGCACTGACAGACATTACCACTGACGTTCACAAACAACTCTTCTCTATGAACAACTGCATGAATTGAAAGAATTTCACATTTTAATACCAAAGGAAAAAACTAATAAAGTTTACCTTAAAGTTAACTTTAGAGTTAAAAGTCATAATTCCTAGATTAATCTTTCATGTGATAAAAAGATAGAGACAAAATCTTTCAATGTGATTCTAAGATTAAACGAGTGCAGAAAAATGTCTAGGCCATCCAGACCAGAATTCCATTACTACTCAGATTGTTATATAAGCATTTACCATGGACAAATTATAAAACCACAATCAGCAAAAGTCTAATAGAACAGCAAAGATGTCTATTTCTGTCCCTAAAAACCATATTTAAGAAGATCCATTGTATTTTTATCCTCCTAGTCAACTTGGAAATAATATTAATTCTGTTACTACCCAAAGAAAGAACATTATGAATGTTTGTGAAGTTTCCTCACTGAGAACACACTGTCTTTCAGGAACTAAGATCCACTATACATCCTTTCCCTTTGTATGAAAACTAATTTAATCATGTTGGCTTAAAACAAATAAAACCTCTACATATGGGTTCCAGTGCATCACAAGAACCTGTAGTGTGAATATCCATAAAAAGGGGTACTTTTCGCTGTAAAGAAAAGAAATAAAGCAGATAAAGTTCAGTGTCCCAGATCCCATGCAGGGCTGACAAACAGAACAACATTCAGTAAAAGCTATGGCTCCAATACTGCCTCATATTTTTAAAAATAAAAAGAAGTCACTATTGTCATTTTGATTTCCATCCATTGTATTCAGCACAACAGCATTTAATTTCAGTTGCAGCGGAGATTTGAACCAGTCATTAAAACCATCTGTATATATACAACAAAGAAAATATACAAGCAATATGTGGCCCAGAGTCATTTATTTAGCCAATATAGTTGAGAATCTGAACCCATGAGTTTGATTAGTTCATGAAAAGCTACAGCAATGCAATTTCAGTCTGCCCTTGGGAAAATGGTTATTATGGATTAAAAATACAAATACACACAACAAACTATTCTGAGTAAAGAGTTCTTAAACAGCAACTAAATTAATTAAGAAAAAACTTATCTTTTGGTTATATACATTACACATACAAAGTAAAAATCTTCATTGAGGGTACTAATATGTTAGTGACTACATTCCATTAAAATTCATTCCAATAATCATTCTCATAGCATGAAACACTAATATATATTAAAGGTCACGAAATGCATTCATCTTGGAAGAGAAACTCTAATTTAACAACTATTTTAAAGAAGAGTCAACCACATTTCTTCCCTCAGCACGCTAAAATTCAGTGTGGAAAATGTCCATTGGCAATGTGGCGCCCATAAAAACAAAGGAAGCAGAAACAGGGAAGAAACTGATTTTGGAAGAGACAAGTATCTGCAGCCAGAAAGTATATGAGAGGAAGTAGAAAGAATATGTTTTTTAGAAGGAAGGACAAAAGGAAGAAAGCAGGGAAGGTCGGGGGAGAACAATGAGGGAGGGAGAAAGAAGAGAGAAAAGAAAGGATAGAAATCTAAAATGAGATATGACATTACTATATATAACTGATTTCACATTTAGAATTCTTCATAATAACAATATATCTTACCAAAAATAAATTCCTAATTTAACTGTTGATTTTATTTTGATCTTCAGTTGCCAAATAACCAGTAAAATTTACTTTTTTTGATTCCCAAGCAAATTAATACTGTGTACATAGTTTTCTATCATTCCAACTCTAACTTCCTTTTTCTCCAGACCAAAGTTGCAAAAATCGGCACTGATGTTCTAGCAACTCGATATGAAACCTGCTACATCTATGGCCCAATAGCATCAACAATCTGTAAGTTTTTCCTATTATTTACTATGTTATTTCCACTAATTCTTTTTATAAATATTAAAGAAATTTTAGCATTTGTAAATTAGGATTAGAACATCTAGAATTGCTAATTTAAACTTCAGTTTTAATGGATAATTCTGAATTACATGTGAATCTAGGGGATACATTTTGCCCTTTTCGGGGATAAGATTTTTCTAGAAACAAATTATACAAGGTTACAAGGTCAGTAGAAATGGTTAAGTCAAGATGAAGTTTTGGTTTAGAATTAAACTACCCTCCTGTTCCCCACCAACATTTATCCTCACAGGAACTAATGAGAATTAGTTGAAGCACACTCTACAATTTTTGTCGTTGTTGTTGTTGTTGTTTAACTGGACATTGTTCCCCAGCTCCTGATAGGAAAATGGGCAGACCAAAAGTTTCAGCCACTTTGATCATGTAAAACCAGTTTCTTGTCCTTCTCATCAGCCCCTTTCTATGGTGTTAAACTGAAATGTGTATGGTGGATTAAGAAAATGATATAAAGATTCTAGTGCTGTTGCTTTTGTTTTAGTGTCTAAGTACCACTTCTTACTCTTCACTATTTTTAGACTTCTTTGTCTTTGTGCATTTTTTTAATTACTGACAGATTTCTGACAAGTCAGGCACTGTGCTTGGCCCTTGATTTCACAATCTTATTAATCATCAGAACATCCTATGAGGTAGGCTGTACTTATAATTGGCTAAACTGAGATTTAGTCCCAGGTTTCAAAACCAAAAACCATGATCTTGGCCACTACATATAATGCTTTCTCATTTGGTTTCTTTAGCTAAAATAACCAGGTTTTTCTATTTTTAAGAAATGAAAAGAAATTCATTTGATTTTTCACCAAAGACCGTTAATTCAGACCTTGGGAAATAAAATCATTTGTGTCTCTTATAGCAAGATCCCACTGATCTTAGTTTGCAAATACTTCAGTAAAAATTGCCTTTTCTCCAAATCATTTTGCAGCTTCAATTCTTAGAACTGAAGAATGGAAAATTCCCAAAGACCTGCTTACAAAACCTTAACTTCCTAACAAAACTTAATTCCTCAAAAGCAACGATTACATTTCAGATCTCTTCTCAGATCACAAAATACCTAGCACAGTGCAAGGCATGGAACAATAGCAGAATTAACTCCCATAAACTTGCTCGATTAAAATAGCACCCTGACTGATCCAAAAAGAATGAATGTGGATTGAAACCACAAGACTGAACTCGATTTAGCCTGCATCACTCTTCAGAGCCAGGACATCCAATATTTTTAGTATGAAGACTGCTGTTTAACCTTTAAACATTTCTAAAAGGTTTTATTTATTTATTTATTCATTTGAGATAGAGAGAGTGTGTGAGAGAGAGAGAAAGAGAGTATGAGTTGGGTGGGGCCACAGGGAGAAGCAAACTTCCTGCTGAGCAGGGAACCTGACTTGGGGCTAGATCCCAGAATTCTGGGATCATGACTTGAGCCAAAGGCAGACACTTAACTGACAGAGACATCTAGGTGTCCCTAACCTTTAAATATTTCATGAGCAACCATGAAATGTCCACCACCACGAAACACATATACTTATTTCCATTACCCTTTTTAAATTCATGGATTGAAGAAAAGAAATACATATGTGTGAATCCATGGACTCTGCAGTAATTCTACCTGGCCACACCTTATAAAATACTTCCCCAACCCAAGCTAAAAGTGTAAACTTGGAATTAAGGTCTATACCCTCAATAATTGCTAATTGCTGTGCTATCACATTGGAAGCTCCTTTGGTGGAATTAGAAAAATGATCAAAAAACCAGACAAGTCCCATTCTCAGAGAACATTCATCAGCAATCACCTATCAACTAGTCATTATTAAAAGGCTGAAGAGAAAGTACAGTGACACAGTCATTCACCAATATCAATTCAGATCTCTTGTTGCAATATAGCCATGCTAGAGATTAATTACACATACGAGTGGATGAAAATGGGACTTCAAAAAAGATGATATACTCAGCTATGTTAGGTGGACCAAAAGTGGGCAAAGAATGATAGGACAAACTAGAACATCAGTTTAAAATGGCAGCCTACTTAGTGGATATTGAGAATTGCAGTACCAGACAAGCTAGATGTTCTTTCTTGGCAGCAAAGAACAAAGGGTTCCAAACAGGAGCACACTTTGCAAATGGCAACTAGAACATCAAAGGATCATTGCCCCTACACTTTCCACACATATATATGTAATATACATTTACATATATATGCAAATTTTGAACACACTAAAGCTATGCATGGCATTGTATCACAGTAATTTAATGAGCAAGAATTTATGGAATGCCTCTTTCACAGCCCAGAACTTTGGAGCTTTGAGAGGTAGGTTAGAAGAATTAAAATAAAATAACTGCTCTCAAGGAGTTATATTCTAACTAGGAGAAAGACAGGCAAAAATACCATGGCTGCAAGCCATCATGTATCACTTTCAAAATGGGAGGATAAGGTGAAGAGGAATTACATTCTGTATAACTGTGTAACAGTATAAATTTTTTTAGTTATATTAAAAGATTTTTTAAAGAAATGCAGATTTAGAAAAAATTGCCTCTTCCATACAGGGCTAGAGCAGCTTGATAGATGTTTAAATTTTTTAGGAGTGACTTCTTTAATAAAGTACCTGATTGAATTAATCAACCATTCATGGAAGCAGAGGGTAACAAAGTGTTAACTTGGTAAGAACAGAAAATAAGGGCATCCCACAATTAAAATTTAGTCATTCCAACACTGACAACACTGGTTGTCACTTTAAAAAGTCCCAGGACTCAGGGAAAGCATTGATAGCATTTGCTAGTGGTTTTCTCTCTTTAATTTGATGGAAACCAAAGAAAAGGGCTAAGAAACATTTTTAAACCCAAATTACGGAGAGAGCTCTCACCTCCAGAAAAAATAAGTTTACAATTTGAACCTAAGAAGCAAATATAGCCAATAAATAAAAATCATAAAATTTGAAACCAGGAGGAAATCTAGGAGATGATCTAATTCAAGGATCTCAATCCTGACTTCCCATCAGAATCATCTGAGCTTTTAAAATATGTGGATGATTAGACCCCACCCCCAGAAATTCTGATTTCATTAGTTTGTGGTGTAGGCCAGTCACCTGCATTTTTTTTAAAGTGCCCAAAGTGATTCAAAGATGAAACTATGTTTGAGGGCACGCAGGTGGCTTAGTCGTTAAGCATCTGCCTTTTGATCAGGTCATAATCCTGCGGTCATGGGATCAAGCCCCACATCGAGCCCCACATTGAGCGCTGCACAGGAAGCCTGCTTCTCTCTCTCCCACTTCCCCTGCCTGTGTTCCCTCTCTCACTGTCTCTCTCTCTCTGTGTCAAATAAATAAAATCTTTAACAAGAACAACAACAAAAAAAAAAGATGAAACTAGGTTTGAAAACCAGTGGTCTAAGCTTAATCCCTCTTTCATAGACTATAAAAATAAGGTAAAGAAAGATTTGAGCAATTTGGGGAAAAATAGGAACAAAAATTAGCGTTCCAGACAAAAGTCAAAAGGTATACTAACTACTTTGCCACAAAGCAACAATATTTAGATGACACAAAAACTGATGTAAAAGGTTGTGAAATGTTTACATTTGTATATTGGTTACCTATCCAATCCTTTATTATCTTAGAAATAACAGAACATAATACCTAGTTAGAAAGAACAGTTCACTGAAGTAATAGGAACAGATAGCTTGCATCATTAATATCACCCACTTTTTGTCACATCATAAATTAAAAAGTTAATTTCAACGTGCCTTTCTTGTTGCCTTCCCTACACACCAAATTGCTAGATCTGCTCCTATATCTCAACCCGGTACTGTTTTCCACACTCTGTACCACTTCCACATTTTGAAAAAGAGAAAAGACCTCACATTTGTAGCTCACAACACCCAATCTCTATCTACTAAGACATTCAAGCTGAGATTATATTAAAGAGCAATAAAAATGCAAAGAAAATATTTCAATTTATGCCCACATACCTCTAGCTTAGCTCTTGCTTCAAAAAGAAATTTCACTTAGTATTGACATAAAAGTGCCGGTTATTATGTTTAATGCATGTCAATAATACTTTTCTTGAAAAACAAATGTTAAGCCACCAGCATTGTGTTATGTAGATTCCTGTGGACTGAAGCCAGATTCCCAGTTTGGTTCAGTTTTATTTTTACTTGTTTTGATTGTATTACAGTAAGTTCCTTGCACCTAATATGCCTTGAAAGAGAATTTTTTTCAATGACAATATATTAAGAAAATGATGTCAACAACAAAAAGCTATCTTGTAGAACTCAAAGAAGACTTTTTATTGGGAGGACTATAGACTGACATACAATAGGTAGTATAGTACAATGGTTAATAGCACAAACTCTAAACGCATGCAGCTTGGGTTTGATTCCTGACTCAACCTTTACCAGCTAATGTTTTTGAGCAAACTGTTCAATCCCTGTGGGCCTAAATTTCCTCTTCTGTAAAACAAGCAACTGGGGGGGCACCTGGGTGGCTCAGTGGGTTAAAGCCTCAGCCTTCGGCTCAGGTCATGATCCCAGGGTCCTGGGATTGAGCCCCGCATTGGGCTCTCTGCTCGGTGGGGAGCCTGCTTCCTCCTCTCTCTCTGCCTGCCTCTCTGCTTACTTGTGATCTGTCTGTCAAATAAATAAATAAATAAAATCTTTAAAAAAAAAAAAAAACAAAAACAAGCAACTGGTACTTAAATCCTAAGATTGTGATAGGAATTTGTGAAATGAGTTAACATACGTGAAGCACTAAAAGGGTGCCTGGCATTTAGCAAGTGGCTATTATATCTTATAAATATATACAGGGCACCTGGGTGGCTCACTGGGTTAAGCCTCCGCCTTTGGCTCAGGTCATGATCTTAGGATCCTGGGATCAGGTACTGCATGGGCTCTCTGCTCAGCAGGGAGCCTGCCTCCCCCTCTCTCTCTCTGCCTGCCTCTCTGCCTACTTGTGGTCTCTGTCTGTCAAATAAATAAATAAGATCTTTTTAAAAAATTAAATAAATATATATACATACACACACAAATATTTTAGTAGGTTTAGCTGTAGGTAAACAAAAAGCTAAGTATCATGTTCAAAAAAGTTCTAATAACATGTATTCTTACAAGTAAAAAGCTTTCAGTTTTGCATTTATTTTACGCCTTATATAGTTTTTGTTTGCAAAGTTAAGGTTTTGAAGATACAAAAGGTGGTATCAAGAAAGAAAATGTAGGGGTGCCTGGGTGGCTCAGTCATTAAGTGTCTGCCTTTGGCTCAGGTCATGATCTCAGGGTCCTGGGATCGAGCCCTGCAATGGGCTCCCAGGAAACCTGCTTCTCCTTCTCCCACTCCCTCTGCTTCTGTTCCCTCTCTCACTGTGTCTCTCTCTGTCAAATAAATAAATAAAATCTTAAAAAAAATGTATTACACTCAATAACATCACACAATTATGAAGAATCACAAATTACATATATTCTCAATAACCACTATTAATTTTAACGAAAATCTTCCCATAAAGCAAATCTGTCAAAGTGATACAGCCATACTCTTTAACTCTTTTAAATCACAATAGTTTACTTAACTGCAAATGGGGAACTAGTACAGCTAGAAATTGGCCAAGTTTATTAAAATGCCTAGTAGACTCTAAATCACCATATAAGACATAATTCCTACTTACCTTACCTTTATTGCTACCAAATTCTTACTTTTATGTGCCTTTTTCTAATGAACTTAAACCCAATTCTAGCTAAAAATGACAGTCTTCCTGATCACTAAAACCAATACACTTAGCTTACACATTCCACAATCTCCCTACAACACTGGACCCTGGTGATATCCCTTCTTCCTGCCATTCCTTTGTCTTCCTTAAACAACGAACTCTCTTCGGTGCCTGGGTGGCTCAGTGGATTAAGCCTCTGCTTTTGGCTCAGGTCATGGTCTCAGGGTCCTGGGATCAAGCCCCACACTGGGCTCTCTGCTCCCCTCCCCCTCAACTGCCTGCCTCTCTGCCTACTTGTGATCTCTCTCTGTATCAAATAAATAAAATCTTTAAGAAAATAACAAATAAACTCTCTTGGATTGCCTCTACCACCTTCTTTTCTACTCTTTCTCTGCTGACTACCTCTAGAAGTAGACATTTAAAAAACAAAAACAAAAAAAACAAACAAACAAAAAAAAAAAAAAACAGGTACACTACACATATACCACACAGGGTTCTCTTTTCAGTTCCCTCCTCCTCTTTCTTGCTTCTTCCTCATCAGGGAAGGGCTCTCTATCCTTCAGGGTAGAGCCCTCATTCACCACCTAGAGGCACCAGGTGGCCAAGCTAGGGGGATCACCTTTCACCCACGTAGTAGTTACCTGCAGCAATCAATGAGAAACCAGCTGCACTAGGGGAACCAATCAGTCCAATATAGCCATGCAGAGATTTTTTTTTTTTAAGATTTTATTTATTTATTTGACAGACAGAGATCGCAAGTAGGCAGAGAGAGAGGAGGAAGCAGGCTCCCCGCTGAGCAGAGAGCCCACAGGGCTAGATCCCAGGACACTGGGATCATGACCTGAGCTGAAGGCAGAAGCTTTAACCCACTGAGCCACCCAGGTGCCCTGCCATGCAGAGATTTTAAAAACCATATTGTCATTGGAACAATGGAACAAGGCTCAAAAGAAGATGACTGCTAAAATAGCTTTCAGTTAAGATTTAAAATTTAACAAAATGGACAAAATGTCCAGGATACAAGGAAAAATTACTTGTCACAGCAAAAATGAAGAAGATCACAGCATGAATGAGAAAAGACAACCAAAAGATGCCAACACTGAGGTTATTTACATGTTGGAACTATCTGATAAGAATTTTGAAGTCACAATCATAAAAATGCTTCAACAAATAATTAGATAGCCTTGAAACATCACAGAAAATCTCACTGAAAAAAGGCAAGATATAAAAGGAACCAAATGGAAAGCACAGAACTAGAAAATACAGTAACCTAAATTCTTAAAAATTCACTGGAAGGACTCAATAGCAGAATGAGTATGATGGAGAGAAGAATCAATTAAGTTAAAGGCAGAATAAGAATTCAGGCAAACTGAAGAGAGAAAACAAATTGGAAAAAAAAGATAAGCAAAACTTCAGGGACCTGAGATACAGTAATCAAAGAGCCAACATTCATATCATCAAAGTCTCAGAAGAGGAGAAAGAGAGTGAGAATGGAAAAAATATGTGAAAAAAAATAAAGACTGAAAACATACACCAACATACCAAAAAGCTAAGTGAATGCCAAATAGGATAAACTCAAAGAAATTCACACCAAGTACCTCATAATTAAAATTTTGAAAACGAGAGACAAAGAAAAAACTCTTGAAAGCAACTAGAGAGTAACAATCTAGAGGGGAAAAAAGAATTCAAGGGACAGATTTTTCCATTGAAATCATGGAAAACCAAAAGGAAATGACAATATTTTTCAAGTGCTAAAAGAAAAGAACTATCAACCCTTAATTCTATATTCAGCAAAAATATCCTTCAGAAGCGAAGAGGAAATGAAGACCTTCTCAGACAAAGGAAAACTAAGAGAATTAATCACCCAAAGACCTACCCTTTAAAAATGGTTAAAGTAGGCTCCCCAAATAATAAAGAAATGTAACAGGAAAAGCCTTAAAACTGGTAGAAATGAAGCAAGAATGAATGAATGAGTGAATGAGTGAATGAACAACTATGTCTTCATGATGGTGGAACCACAAAATATAATTCCATTTGATGTGATCCTCAGTGCATGTACAGAAGTACTCAAGACGATTACGTTTAAAAAGTAGGAAGATGTGCTATGGTGAGTGCTGTGAAGTGTGTAAACCTGGCGATTCACAGACCTGTACCCCTGGGGGAAAAAATATATATGTTTATAAAAAATAAAATTTAAAAAAAAATAAAAAAAAATATATATATACATAATTGCCAAAATAAAGAATTGGTTGAAAAGAAAAAAGTAGGAAGATTAAAAAAAACCTAAATGCAAGTAAGATTTCTATATGTCACTTGACGTGGTAAAACACTGATATCAGCAGATGATAGTAAATTATGTATATTGTAAAATATGTATATTGTAATACCTGGAGCAACCACTAAAAACTAAATGAAGTCATAGACTTAAAAAACTTTATTATAAATACATCAAAATGGGGGCGCCTGGGTGGCTCAGTCGGTTCAGGTCATAAACCCAGGGTCAAGGGATGGAGCCCCGTGTCCAGCTCCCTGCTGAGTAGGGAAGCCTGCTTCTCCTGTTCCCCCTGCAGTTCCACCTGCTCATGCTCTCTCTCTCCGTGTGTCAAATAAATAAATAAAATCTAAAAAATAAAAATAAATATATCAAAATGAAATCCTTAAAATGTTCATTTATCCAGAAAAAGTAAATAAAAGAAAAATAAAAGAATGAAAAACATATGGAACAAATAAAAATCAAACAATAAGATGGCAGATTTAAGTCATAGCAATAATTTACCTAAAGATAGTAAATAAAGGCAGATTGGCAGGTGGATTAAAAAAAATGCAATTGAACAATACACTGTGTATGATAAACTCATTTTAAATATAACATAGACGGGTTGAAACTGAAATGCCTAAAAGAGATATGCCATACAAATGTTAACCAAAGCAGAAGTGGCCATATTAATATGATATTCATCTGATATTTAAATATCAGATAAAATAAATTTCAGACCAAAGAAATTTGCTAGAAACAAAGAGAGACATTAATAAAGATAAAAGGATCAATCCACCAAGAAAACATAATGATCCTGAATGTGCGCAAGCCAATGTCACCTATAATGTTTCTGCCAATACCTTCAAAATTCATTTTTGCAAGCTCCTTCTTCAATGTGGTTGATGCTAAACATCCTTTTGTCTTTCCTCCTTTATCCTCTCTTTTCCCCATCACTATCCTGAGTTCCTATTTCTATTAATTCTGAAATCTCAGACTGAAATCTCCATCATTTTTATCAGATTTTGTGACTCTTCCATTCCAGTGTTTTTGACATAAAATCCTCAGCACTATTGCTGGTGTGGTGACTCTACACAAGTTCACGTTTTCCTTTCACAATACCTCCTCACTGGTCTCTACTCTTTCCAGACCAAGTTACCTGTCCTAAGTGCAGCACTAAAATAGCTATTATTACCTCCCAAACAAAACACCTGTCCTGATTTATCAGGTTTTCTGAACTTTGCCCACAAACTCTCACTGCTCCATTTGTTCCAGTCCAGCTGGAGCCAATGGTCCCTGAAAAGGCCTCCATGCTTTTCTGTCTTTGTAGCTCACTGACCAGAATGCCCTTGTTCCATTTCCATCTAGAAAAATACCTTCCAAGGCTCTCCATCATGAAGGTGCTATTTAGCAGGCATTGAGCATGAAAAGTCATCCTCCTCACCAGACATACATATTTTTTTTTAATCTTCGTAAGAGATTGCACCTTCCTTATGGCACTTACATATTCTGCCCTATCTCTATTGATTTGCATCTTTGACTTATCTCCCCTGAACAGTAAGTTCCCAAAGACACCAATATCATCTTTATCTTTGTACCCTGCACAGCCACCCTCCAACAGTGCCAAGTAAAGTGCACTGTGCATATTAAAGCTTTTTTTAAAAAATATTTTATTTATTTATTTGACAGAGAGATCACAAGTATGCAGAGAGGCCGGCGGGGGGTGGCGGGGGGCGGCCAGGGGAAGCAGGCCCCCTGCTGAGCAGAGCACCTGATTCAGGGCTTGATCCCAAGACCCTGAGACCATGACCTGAGCCGAAGGCAGAGGCTTAATCCACTGAGCCACCCAGGCACCCCCATATTTAAGCTTTAATAAATATTTGTTGAATAGTTTAAGACCCA
This sequence comes from Lontra canadensis, assembly GCF_010015895.1. NCBI lineage: Eukaryota > Metazoa > Chordata > Mammalia > Carnivora > Mustelidae > Lontra > Lontra canadensis. The sequence continues at coordinate 27,878,027 of NW_022631000.1, forward strand.
ACCTTCTTTCTACCAAAATATTTCTTCCCTCTTTTCTTCATCACAGCTTTGAATTTTTATCATTCAAACCTAAAACATTACTATTAGTTAAACTCTTTATCTGTCCTAGAACATAAATGATTCTATGTACAAGAAAATAGTTTCCTTATTATGCAAAGCAAAATATACATAAATGCATTTATAGTATATATATGCACTTGTATAAACCTTACATGTACATAATTTATAGATGTCTGTTTAGATTTTCAAATAACATTCTTAGTAAGATCTCATAAATATTGACATTGAAAAGTTGGGTTAAGGGATTAAATACATCCTTAAAATAACTGATTTAAGCTTTCTTGGTTTTTTAACTATAAAAATTGTTTATCCAAGCAACATGAATAGAAAGAGACCTGAAGTATTGGAAAGAATATACTTTTATCTAGCTTGTATGCTGAGTTTTCACTGACCAGAGGCCCCTCCTCAGTTGGTTTCCACAGCTGCTTGCCCTTGCCCAGACCACCTCCATCTGCAACAATGTGTGCCCAGGAAACAAAATCAGTTATAGTACTGACCCAAGCAAAATGTGATTTTGAAAATGCAGCACATATTTAAAATGTGTGGTGGATCCCAAAACCATGATTATGTTTTACTCTAACACTCAGTACTATGTAGAACACTACTGCTATCCATTACTGCAATTAACTGTACACATAATTATTTTTTACTGCTAATTTTACACCAGTGAATTTCCATTTCAAGAAAAACATTAACATTTGTTTCTAATTAAATATTTATTGCTTATGTTTTACAGACCCGACATCAGGTTCTTCTTTAGACTGGGCTTACAACCTGGGCATCAAACACACATTTGCCTTTGAACTCCGAGATAACGGCAAATTTGGTTTTCTCCTTCCAGAGTCTCTGATAAAGCCAACCTGTAAAGAGACCTTGCTAGCTGTTAAATTTATTGCCAAGTATATCCTCAAGCATACTTCCTAAAGAAGTGGCCTCGGTTTGAAATGAGCCAATTAATCCTTTTTTGTGCCTTTTACCAGAAAGTCAATCTTCAATTATCCTGAAATATAAGGTTCCACATTAGGTGAATAGGTCCCTCTCTTGCTCACTTAAATCCTATGTTATTTCTTTTGCTTTTATTTACTCTTAATAGCATCTTAACAAATAGCTTTAAGTGAAAGGTTTCAACTTCCTTTCTTTGCTCCAAATGAAGTTCAAACCCAGCAAAAAGTATTTCAAAAAATGATATACAGTTGGTCACAGAAAAGAAATGAGAGCCTTAGGTTTCTCCAGAATCAGATTTTCCATATGGCTTCATCATTTCATGTACTTATGTAATAAAATAAACTGTATTCCAAAATGCATCTTCTGTTTTTTGATAAACTATACTCTCCACATTTCTCTATTAGCATTAATAATCAAGCATTAATGTGTCTTATGCAGTCTGTTAATAAGAAATAGTATCTTTGATTCAAAAACATACTTTGCCTGCATATATATTTCTTTTTAATAGAAGGAGACATTGTATACATCTTCGCAATAGCAAAAGGATGTCCTAACAGGAAATAAAGTGGTTCATATAGAGATGAATCTCAGTGCTTCAAACAATTAATCCAGTTCTCTTCAACATGACATACATTAAATTCAAAATAGTTTAATTTAACCTGCCATAATCCAAGGAAACTACCTGCCAAAACATTTCTTGGTAGTTACTGACACAGCCAAGACAGTCTGGTCACATGTGAGCCCTGCCTCATAATGGATGGGAAATAAAGTCTGGAAATGTAGTACAAGTGTAAGAGAAAAAGTCATGTTGACCAAGGACAATCAGAGTAACTTAAACTTTTATATTGCTTATAGTCCTGTTGTTTAAGATAGAGTTACAAAATATCTCCCCCTACCCTGCCTCCAGCACCATGATTTTTCAATACCTCATCATATGACTCCAGCAGTATCTACATTCTAGAATTTGAGGGACAAGTAAAGAGTTCCTTGACTTCCTATAAACTGACTTCTCATAACACTGAACAAAATTTTTGAAGATCCTCCATGATCCTGAGAAACCAGGTAAACAGATAATCTGGGACATTCTTCATTAATCCTATAGAAGGTCCTAAAAAGAAAGAATGCCATCAAATCTACAATGTGGTGAATATTTCTGATAGCTATGATGTAAGTAAAAGTTTCCTGGGGAGGGGGGGGGTTTCTCGTGCAAAATTGTCTAGAGGAAACCAACATAAACTAAGAAAATTGCTTTACAGGTATGGGGGGAAAGGTGACAAGAGTCAGGAAAGTAAAAGGCAAAACGGTGCTTACGAGATTACATTGCCTCTTATTATAAAACATAGTATTTATACCTAAATATTAAGTATTCAAAACTGGCTCAGAAAATGGGAATGTAAATTCATTCCATCAAACTTACCATATGGCAATTATTCACTCATTCACACTTACTCAACTGAGAAAAGACCAAGAGAAATTTTAACCTTAAAATTTACATAAATAGTTCTAATTCCAGTGGGTCTTTAGATGGAGGAGGTAAAATAGATAATCCCAACTGTTGACTATCTTCTGTGTTCATCCATTATTTAGATTATAAAAGACACAAAAGTTTTATATTCCATTTTATTTCAGTTATTATGTAGTTTAATATTTCTTTCTTCAATCAGAGGAAAATTACTTGAGTGGCTTAAAATAAAAAATCCTAATAAGACCATTCTTTATGGTAATTAATATCTTTTGCATGACATCTCAGAGTATTTGCTTCTTTGACTTCATATGAATTGTAAAAATATGTGAAGAAACATATATTAAAATTTTAAAACTAAAACATCATTTTACTTATGGAAAAGTTTGAGTAGTCAGTGCTGTAATTCTTCTCTTGTCATTTCTTATTTATCAGTAAGAGGATTTTGTACCCAAATTACAAGTTGAGCTATCTCTTACAATATTCCTGACAATATGTCTCACCAAGAAAATCTTCTAAATCCTCATTCCTTTTCTAGTTTTAACTCAAGAGACACTGTTCAGTATTTTGAAAATTTATTATTTAATGGCATTGGTCTAGTGGCTAAGACCTACATCTCCATTATATGAGGAAATGAAGCAACTCACGGATTATTTTCACTAATGTAAATAAATAAGTTTCCAGTGGACTTATGACTCCAAACTGCTTTTAAAATGTATCAGAGGTTCCCTCCCCACATCCTACACAATGTATATCTTCTATAACTATGTAAGTGCTCACTGGCTAAATAAACTTTAGGTTTATTGACAAGAGTTTCTGTTTTTCATTTAAAACAAACATCTATGCCTGATTTTCTTTGGATAAAAAAAAATTAATCCCAGAGAAACTTAGATCACTGAGAATACACAAGTTCTCTCTGTTGTCAGACTCTCCCCCAGCACCTTGTTCTCATAAAAGAATTTAAATGATTTTGGTCATTCCAAATGGATGGATGTTGGGCTTTCCTGAACATGGGAAAAGATCATGGACAGACGACTCTTCTTGATTCCACCGCATGGTTCTCTCAGTACTATAAACTAATCTCCTACTGTTAATATAGAATATGTATTGATTTCAAAAATCTGCAGTGAAATGTGGTAGTATTAAACTGATATTGGTTTCCCAAGATACAAATAATACAAAGCAGCAGCAGTAAGCAATCTTAGTTGAACACTCATTTATTTGAGCATCTATAAGAAACAATGGGGTCCAGAAACTGTGCCTGACTTTAAAAACTTCCAGTTGTCCTCTAAAATCTATTCTCCTTCTTCCATAGTAATAGGTCTCCTAATTCTGAACTGGCACATAGTCACTCAAACAAAATCTTAAATTCAAAACTTCCCTTTCAAAATGAGATGGCTCTTGAACTGCTCTGGCCAGTAAGTTGGAAGAACAAACATCATGTGGCAAAGTCTAAGCAGCTAACTTCAAAGACCTCTGGTATATATACTTTGGTCCTTCTTCTCCATCCCTCTTTCTTTCAGACTGAAATACAATTGTGATGACTGATACTAAGCAATCATCTTGAACCATAAAATGCTCTCAAGAACTGAAGCAAAAAACATGACAGTAGAAGCCTATGCTCATGACAATTAGCGTAACAGTTCTAGATGTCCTGGGTGGAAATCCTTGGAGAGTAATGCTATGTTATATAAAATTATGGGACTAGAAATCAGAAAGTTCGGATGAGAATTCTGATATCCAGTAAGACACAAGCACCCTTTGCCTGCCTTGCTTATCTTCTAGATATTTGTTAGTATTTGAAATAATAAATGCTCACCAAGGTAAGCCACTAATTTCCATTTTGTTTGTATTTGGGACAAAGCACACTTATCTTAAAGAGAGCTGGGTTAGGTGGTTTCTATTTGAGATAGGTGTTTGGGTGGCACAAAAACAATGGCACAACTGCTCTCAAATGTGGTTCTTCCCCAAGGCCCTGCTACCATGGGAAGCAAAGTGACATGCGCATATGAGTATGTACATTTTCCTATATGCAAATGGATTTCAACAAATTTTTATAGTCTAAAGGTCACTGATCCTCAAATGCAAATATTAAGAACAACAGAAAACAAAATCCAACATAATTTGAAAAAATATTTGCATACATCAAAGTAAGTATTAACTTCAACTGAGGAAAGTCAGAGTTTGTGTAGTAATTTGCTTTTTTGTTGTTTGTTACTATGAATTTTTGTTTGTTTAGCAATATTCAGAAGAAATATATAAAATACCTATTACATTTCCAATTACCAGAATCAAGAAAATTAAATATCCTAAAATTTAACAAAATTATTAAAGCCTGCCAAGTTATTTGTTATGTGGAAGTCCAGGGACCTAGTGGAGAAGTTCCAGCATATAAGTGGAGCAAAAACATTTCAGTCAGGACACATTGGAGAGGGTAAGAGGAACAGTTTTACTTTACCCACATCACCTCTCCTGCAGGGTGGGACAGCTCAACCCACAAAATCAAGACCAGGCGTACAAGCTTAAGAATTCTGCCACTAGAGGGAGCAAGAAGTGTGGAACAGGCAAATCCACAGGAGGTCTGAAAAAAACCTCAGAATCCCTAGCAAGACTGAAAGAAGGTATTTCTTCTCCAAGGTCAACAGAGACTAGAGGAAGTAATTGCTACTTCAAATGTGAAGACAGCAACATAAGATTTCAAGGAACATGAAAAATCAAACAAACAGGACAGTACCAAAGGGTAACAATAATTATTTTCCAATAACTGACCCCAAAGACATGGAGACCTGCAATCTACCAGATAATTCAAAATAGCTATTTTAAGGAAGCTCAATGAGCTACAATAAAATGCAGAAAGATAATCCCCCTGAAAAAAAAAAAAAAAACAGGAAAACACTACATGAACAAAATGAGAAGTTTAACGAAGAGATAGATATCATAAAAACAGAACCTAAAAGAAATTCTGGAGTGGGAGAAAACAACAAAGCAAACGAAAAATGCAATAGAGAGCATCAATAGAACAAACCAAGCAGAAGAAAAAAATCCATGAAATAAAGACAGGAACTTTGAAATCATCTATCCAGAGGAAAAAGATATTTTAATGAATGAAAAGAGTGAAGAAAGCCAATGTGAATTATGGGATACCATCAAGAGAAGCAACTTGCAAATTACTGGAGTAGCAGAAAAGGAAAGGGAGAAAGAGGCAGAAAGCTTATTTAAAGAAATAATGCCTGAGAACATCCCAAATATGGGGAGAGATTTGCCCATTCAAGTTCATGAAGCTCATAGGTCCCCAAATAAATTCAACTCTAAAGATATTCCCGAAAACACATTATAATAAAACTGGCAAAAATCAAAGACAAACACAGAACCAAAAAAATAGCAAAAAGAAAGAAGCTTATCATTTATAAGGAAATCCCCATAAGTCTATCAGCAGATTTATCCACAGAAAACTTATAGACCAGGAGCAAACAGGATGATATATTCAGAATGCTGAAAGAAAACAATGCCAACCAACTTTATCCAATTAAGTTTTCCCTCAAAAATGAAGAAGAGATCAAAATTTCCCCAGAAAAACAAAAGCTGAGGGAGTTCATCACCACTAGATCTGCCTTATAAGAAATGCTAAAGGAGTCCTTGAAGTTGAAATGAAGTTGAAATGAAAGGACTCTATCAGTAACATGAAAACATGTAAAAATATACAACACACTGGTAAAAGTAAGTATATAATCAAATCCATAATACTCTGAAATGGTGTTATATTAACCACTTAACCTAGTTTTTTAAAAAAAGGTTAAAGACAAAAGTATTAAAAATAACTACAGCTATAGTAATTTGTTAATGAATATATAATATAAAAAGAGGCAAATTATGACATCAAAATCATATAAGATGGGGAGAAAGGGAGTAGAGTTTTTGTGTGCTATTGAATGTACATTGTTATCACTGTAAAAAAGACTGTTATATCTATAAGATATTTTATGTAATCTTCCCGGTAACCACAAAGCAAAATCTTTCAGTATACATGAAAGATAAAAAGAAAGAACCAAGGCATACTACTATGGAAAATCATGAATTTGCAAAGGAAAACAGCAAGAGAGGAAGAAAGGAACAAGGGAACCACAATAAAGCCAAAAAAAAAAAAACAAAAAACAAAAAAAAAAAAACAGTAAGATGGCATCAGTAAATACTTACCTATCAAAAATTACTCTAAGTGTAAATAAAGTCTCCAATCAAAAGACACAGAACAGACAAAAAAAATTAATCATATGCTGCTAATAATAGACTCATCTCAGGTTTAAGGACACACAGAGGTTCAGAGTGAAGGAATAGAAAAAGTTATTCCATGCAAATGGAAACCATTTAATTCAAAATGGATTAAAGACTTAAACGTAAGACCTGCAACCGTAAAAATCCTGGAAGAAAACATAGGGTAAAGTCTCCCTGACACTGGTCTTAGCAATGATTTTTTGGATATGACACCAAAAGCACAGCAACAAAAGCAAAATAAATAAGTAGAACTACATCAAACTAGAAATCCCATAGGTAGAGGCAAAGGAATAATCAACAAAATGAAAAGACAACCTATGGAATGGGAGAAAACATTTACAAACCACCTATTTGATAAGGGGTTAACAACCAAATATATAAGGAACTCATATAATCAACAGCAAAAAAAAAAAAAAAAAAAAAAAAGGCAATCCAATTAGACTGAGAACCTGACCAGACATTTTCCAAAGACATACAAATGGCTAATTAGTACACAAAAAGATGCTCAGTACCACCAATTATCAGGGAAATGCAAAATGAAGCCACAGTGACTTATCACTTCACACCTATCAAAAGGATAAGAAATAACAAGGGTTGGCAAAGATTTGGAAAAAAGGGAATCCTTGGGCACTACTCATAGAAATTGGTACAGCCACTGTAATAATAAAGAGTCCTCAAAAAAAATAAAATAAAAATAGAGCTGCCATATGATCCAGTAATCCCACTTCTTGGTCTATATCTAAACGAAATGAAATCAAGATCTCAAAGAGAAATCTGTAGTCCCATGTTCACTGCAGCATTATTCACAATAGCTAAGACATGGAAACAACCTAAGTATCCATCTATGGAGGAAAAGATAAAGAAGATGTGAGATACATATAATGTGGGTATGTGTATAATAAAAATATGTGTGTGAAACATGCATGTTTACATGTAACATATGTAACATGAATGTCATTGTAATGGTATCACATACATACATACATATACACTTGGATATCACTCAGTCTTGAGAAAAAAGGCAATCACTATTATGAAAACCCAGATGATCCTTGAGGGCATTATGCTAAGTGAAATAAGACAGACAGAAAAACACAAATACTGTATGATAATACTTATATGTAAAATGTAAAAAAGCCAAACTCTCAGAAACAGCAGAATAGTGGCTACCAGACTGAGGATGGGGAAACAGGGAAATGTTCATCAAAAGGTACAAACTTCTAGCTGAAAGATGAATAAATTCTGGGGCTCTAATATAGAGCATGATGACAACAGTTAACAACACTGTATCATATACATGAAATTACTAAGAGAATAAATTTTAAATGTTCCCACCATACACACACACACACAAATGGTAGTTAGGTGAGGTGACAGAGGTGTTAACTCTATTGTGGTAATCATTTCACAATATATACATGTATCAAATAGGCAGGGTGTACACCTTAAACTTACACAATGTTTATATTATTATAACTGAATAAAACTGAGGAGAAGAAAAGAAAAAACTACGCAGCCCTTACAGATGCTGTGAAATTTTCAACTGCATGTATTATAACATTTTGAGGCAACTTTACATATTCTCCCTGAAAAAAATGAACCTACTGAAATGGGAGAAGAAGCAGTATCACTTAGGGAAGAAAGAACTTAAAGGAAAAAATTCAGATTACCTCTAATTACAGAAGACACCTCTATTCATTCAACTAGTGACATGCAGAAAATTATGACTGGAAGTCCAATTAGGAGTAACAAATATATGCAACCTTCCAAATTAAAAACCACAATAAGGGAAGGCTGGTGGTCCAGTCAGTTAAAGCACCCCACTTTAGGTTATGACTCAGGTTGTGATCTCAGGGTCACGAGATTGAGCCCCGCGTTGGACTCCACACTCTCCACGAAGTATGCTTAAAACACTCTCCCTCTCCTTCTGCCCCCACCCTTGTTCATTCCCTCTCTCTCTCAAATAAATAAATCTTTTTTAAAAAATATTTTTAAGAAACAGTAAAAGCAACAACATATACTAAATGGTGAAGCTAATATGAATACATTGCAATATTTCAAAGATTATGTCTTTATGCTTCTTTCTCCTCTTTGACACAACTGTATGTTCATGATTAAAATACCAAGCCATTTTTCTGTAATGAGTAGAAATGAGTCATAATAGCATCTTGAAAATTTTGGTAGCATACAGGCTACTGTCAGAAATTTCTTAGGCAAAGCTTTTGGGAGACTCTCTTGCATTTCATTGTCACAAAATCCATTATATCAGGACAGATCTCAGCCTGCGTGAGTAACATCGATCTAAGGGTTATAATTTTGTCATAAAAATTTATTCTCAGATGAACTTACCATAAAAAGTCTCCGTCCAGAAAACAGGAATTGAAATGGATATATTATCACTTGAACTGCTTTTTTGTTCACTTATCCTTCAATTACAAGCCTTAAGTTCACTGGTGTCGAGAGGTTAAACCAGAAAAAAAATGTGAAACAATTTTTGAAATATGTGAGGGAAATCTGACACTTAATGTTCCAAATGCATTATTATTGCTATGGTATCACTTAAGTGTGCTACTGATTCATTTTACATTGTGGAGTAAATGCTTAAAAGACTATTCATGAAACAAAGAAAAAAATCTGCAAGTATCATTTCATATATAAAAGAAATTGTAAGAACTCTGGGTTTTCTCTTGTTTAAAAAGTCTCCAATTTCTTTTTTTTTTAATCTCTGCTTTGTAAAACTTAAATTTCAAGAGGTAATTAAATTTTAATGGGGCAAAGACAGGGAAGGTGAGAAGGTAAGTTTTGAGAACTGTAATCATTCTGGCAGTAATGATCATATGAAAGGTAACATTTGCACAGCATTGGATAATTTAAAAATTGCCCTCACATGCATGTCTGCATTCGATCATAGCAACTCTATGAGACTGAGTTGTGGGGAGGCTATCATTATCACCATTTTAAACTTCTTCAGTGATTTGCATATATAAAGTTGCAAACTGAAACCAAATCTTCACACTTCAAAATTCAAGTTCTCTTCACTACACCACACTGTCCAACAGTCATCACTTTTCTCAAAGGCAAAGAGAAAAAGAGGTTATCTAATTTCTGAGTCATCAATTTCCATTCTAGTACTCAAATCTTGCTAAAGGTATAATGACCCATTAGACACTCTTCTGGAGGGTTTAGACCAGAGATTCTCACACCTGAAACGGAATCATCTAAGGAAGATTAAAGTACAGACAGCTGGGCCCTCCACCAGTTTCTGAAACAGTAGGTCTCCAGTGGAACACAATTTTCATTTTTAACAAGTTCTTAAGTAATGCTGATATTGGTGGTCCAGAAGCCACACTTTGAGAACCACTGATAAAGAATAACTCTAAATTTTCTTTCTATTTTTCAATGATTGAGGTTTTTTTCAATAACTTTAGTGATCTTTATTGAAATGTGCAGTTTATTTGCAAAAGTAACTTACTCACGGGTTTTATCTCCAATTAAAATTGTAGGCAGATCAAATAGATGAAACTGGGATAGTTCCATTTAAATTCTTATCTTCTATAAAAATGTTTGTAAATAGCAAAATCAAGCATTTGAACATACACACTTCAAATCCATTACACATTAAAAGAGTTTACAAACATACATAAATAAAAAGTATAACAAAGGGTCCCTACTTTAAAATTTTGTTGATTCTACATATTTTAAGATAACTAGCATTAATTTATTTTGTATTATTTATATCTATATTTTATATCAATGCCTTGAATTTTTAGAGTTTTCAGTTTTTATGTTAAATGTCATATCCAAGTCCATTTTTAGAACAAAAAAAATGTGACTTCCCCTGAGGGCCAGGTTCACTAGGGTTATATCCAACTAAGGAAACTCTTGTTTGGAAACTATTGTAAGAATTCCTTTGGCAATAAGCAGTAGCTTTCTTAATAGTAAAATTGAGCAAATTCTGTGAGAAGTATTTGTAGAAGTATTTTTGGAGCTAAGAAAATTTGTTTCATGAAGACTAAAGCAAGGATTCCAGCTGATAAAGTTCTCTGGCTGTCACATAAAAAGCTTAGACAGGGTAATGGGATAATATGAGGACTTTCTTATGTTCGGGAATCCCTTGATGTTGCCACTTGACAAAGTTCACTTGTGTCCACTTCAATTAATTTTTTACAAAGGCAGAGAAATGAAGATAGGTATGAACACCTGTCTGGTCATTTTGGCAGACTAGAAAGAAAAGTCAAAAAGAAAAAAGTAATAAAATCAGATTTTCCCTAGAACTCCTTCCATAAACTCCTATCTTCTTCCTTCCACAAACTCTTATCCTTTACTAGAATTATATAGTCTGCCACTGAGCCCCCATCTTAATCCAACTGTCCATTTTATTTAGTCTACAAAAAGCAGACTTTGAGATGAAAAAGTCCTTGAGATGAGTCATCTTTCCTCAGACCTTAGATCAGGGCAGGCAGCCTCATGATTCTTGCATTTCCAGTATATCCCTTTTTACCTGCTTTTTATGAACTTTGTGAAGGTTGAATATCTTATATTCTTTTATCTTATTCTAAACCAAATACGCTTCTGATATACATTTTGAAAGACTACATAAGAATACAGCAACAACATTTGATTGTACAACAGATGTAATGAAGCATCCAAGGACTATGAAGTTACTCAAAGGCAGATTTGAATAGAGACTTTACCCTAAACCTGTAAATATAAGGGTGACCAACTCTACTAGTTGCTCAGAAATGAGGGGTTTCCCAGGACAAGAGACTTTCAGGATTAAAACCACTGAAAAACCGGTTCTGGGAAAAATGGGACAACTGGTCACTGAGTTGCAATGAAATATTTCTCAAGCAAAAATAAATAAATATTAGGACTCCCCCTCTCCCCTTCCAATTTTCTGAAAGCTATTTTCACCAGATAAAATATATTAAAATTTATTAGTAGTTATCACTTTGCTATTAGATGTTAAATACTTTATGTGGGCTATATCAGTTATTCTTTAAATGAACTCTTAGAGCCAAACGCCGTTTTAATCACTCCCATGTTGACAGATGCCAGAAATAGAGACACAGAGCAGCTTAACACCCTACACAAGGTCATAGGGATAATAAAGAGTACAGCATGTGCTCAAACCCAAGCAGTCAAATTTTCAAATGTGCACACTGAGCTCTTTCTACTCAGTGGGCTCCTCAGACCAGCAGCCTCAAAATCACCTGAGACTTAGTGAAGGAAACTAAAGTTAGACTACAGTAGAACTTGCATCTCTAGAAGTAAATTTAAACACACTAAGTAAAAACTTAAAATTGAAACTCAGACAATGCTTTCTTATAGCACAGGTTTGGGTGGGGGGGTTCCTCAAAATATACCTATTTAGAACATGACCAAGACTATCCCTTTTTTCTAATACAAATGAATCACAAAGCAGGAAAGACAGAGACCAAAATAGCAAAGAATTTTGAAAGAAACTTTGAGCTGATCTACTTTTTGTGCTGTTTAAGTTCCTAGCTTTCACATAAAACTGAAAATAGGAGGGAAATTCATAATTAGGAGACTTACTTATGTTTAGCACAGATTTAGAGTTTTGAATATAAATATAAATTAACAAGTATTTAATGTTCTTCTCAAAAGCAGAATTTAGCAGTGATAGTCTATCAAGCACTCTTAGCGAAAGCTGAAAGCAAGCAATAAAATCTCATTCCCGGCTGAACCAGACACACAAAGTCAGAAGTGATAAAGTCATTATCGTTTGCTAGATTAAAAACACTCAGTCTCAATAACAACTGAGACCCAGTTCAAAATAACAGCTTCAGTCTATCAGAGTAAATATTTTATGTGCCAAAATATGTTGGGTACACAATCTATACCAAATTATGTGTTTAATTAGTTGCATTTCATCACATGCCTTTATATCAAGACTATCCCTTCTATATAACATTACTTTTTCTCTATAAAGTGAATAAAATAGTCACTAGAAACAAATGCATTTAGAAAATAAGACCATAATTCTATCTTCAAAATCTCTGTTTAAATCTAAAGATTTTTCTCACTCTTTTTTTTAAATAATGCATAAATATATTATTTTTTCTTTAAATTTAAATGGAATCCTTGAAGGCTTTAGCTTCAGGTATCACAACTGACATTATTAGGCTACAGTAGAAGGAAACTACATTTCTAAAGCTCTGTGCCAGTGACTTTAATCATTATTTTATTTAATCTCCCAACGATGCTATGAAACAAGTATAATTAACCACCATGTAAAGGAGGAAGCAAGACTCGAAAAATCTAAGAGAATCACTCAGGGTTTTTGTCAGAGGAGCTGCATCAGGATTTGAACCCAGCTCTGAGACCCAAGTACAATGCCTTCCAAAGGTGACCATAAGTCCTTGTGGTACATCATTCAAGGCCTCTAGAGCGGAAAGTAAACTCTTCCCTATCTAACAAGTGACAGTTTAGGGATAGCATAGACTCACAAGGAACAAAAAAATGAAAGGAAGGTTTGATATTCCACCCAGCCACCTTAGGCCCCCATCTCCAAGTCACCATAGCCCATGGTAAAATGTAACCAAAGTAAATGGCACAACTCTTCCCTAGTGATGAAAGGTGTTGGGGGAGGTGTGCAATGGCTCTTCAAAGTGCAAGTCTGCCTAGGAGTTGGTCAGTTTCATCCAGCAAGCCAGGGGCAGCAATTCCCACCGGCTATTCCCCAGCACAGATGATAAAATGGCTTGAACCCAAGTGCATGGACCTAACTAAATATGTCTGGCTGCCCCAAAGAGCAAACCACAAGGTTCTCCTCTTTATGGGTTCCACTGCATCTGTGGCTCTTATCCAGAAGTGCCAGGCATTCCAGAAACTGACATGTCCATACACAAGTAAGTCACCAAGCCTCTTCAAGGACACTGCTAAATGTCAGTCATCCTCCTCTTTGGCAAACACAGCATTTGAACCTGCACTCAACCTCAATTCCACAATCAAGTCGCCTGCTTTTAAGGTTTATAGATTTCAACTAACTTCTCAGACATTTGGTGATCAAAGAAGAGTAAGATCACATTTTAAAATGACATTTGCTTGGGGTGTCCAGCCTCCAAAAAGAATGTGTCCTAGGAGCCCTTTTCAAAATTGCTCTCCTAATTCAAATTTATTAATCAGACCCAGTCCCCTCGGGGGGGCTTTCCAAAAGGCTCCAGTCCATGAAGGCTCTCCTCTGTCTCAACTGCTTCAAGTATGAGGTAAACTCGCCTCTGTGAAGGGCTATTCCTGAGCATGCATCTATACTGCCCAAAATCAGCCACTATTGCATGGACTTCTTGTTTATTCTCCACATCTATGACATAGTAAAGGATAAAACCAGTCCTGGAAGGTTGCTTCAGCAGAGCCTCCTGGGATGGCAACGCCTAGGCAGAGGGACCACAGTACAGAATCTGATGTGCAAAAATGTGACGAGGCATAAACAAGCTCTGTTAAATGAACACATGTCAACAGATTCACTATGGTCTGATTTCCACGTAAGATTGTTAACCTATTCATCTACTATGGGCCGATAGGGGTTTGGAAGGAAACAGAGAAAGCAGAGTAGATACATTTGGGCTACACAGACAGCATCCATCCCAAGCAGTTGTTAAAGAGGCAGAAATGCAAATAGGCTGGGAGAATAAATGTCATAAGATCATGCTATGTCTCCACTTCATGCATTTTGAACTAGCAAGTAATATGGAGAAAACAAAACTAGCATATGCTTCCCAGTGGCCAACTTTCACTTTTCATCACTGTTCTTTCCCTTTACTCAAAACAATAAGGTATCTCTGCTCTTGTATCTCAGAGAAGCCTGGCAGCTAGGGTGTGGAGGCAGTAAATGGCTCAAGGGTGAAGTTAATGGCCGTAGAGGATAACATGCTTTCAGAGAGCACTTACCTGTTTGTTTGTTTTTTTTTTAATATTTACTTATCTTATTTGAGAGAGAGAGAGAGTACACATGTGAGGAAGGGGAGGGACAGAAGGAGATGAAGACGGAGAGAGAAGCTCAAGCAGACTCCATACTGAGCAGTGAGCCCAAGCATAGGGCTCCCATATCTTGACCCTGAGATCACAATCTGAGCTGAAACCAAGAGTCAGATCTTAACTGACTGAGCCACCCAGGCACCTCTTTTTTTAAAGATTTATTTATTTATTTTAGAGAGAGAGCAAGCAGCGGGATGGGCAGATGGAGAGGGAGAGAGAGCCTCCTGCAAATTCTCCACTGAGCTCAGAGCCGGAAGTGGGACTTCATCTCACAATCCTGAGATCATGACCTGAATCAAAATTAAGAGTTGGATGCTTAACCCACTGAGCCATCCAGGCACCCTCAGAGAGCACTTTCTAAATAGGCTTTCTATGTACCCACATCCTTATCTCAGGCTCTGCTTTTAGGGGAACCCAAACTAAGAGGAAAATCAAGACAGAAGAAATTGTCATAGTCATTGACAATGACTATTGACATATGACAATATGACTATTGTCATAGTCATCCAGAAGAGCTGAAAAAGAGGTTTCTGTGAATAATTTATGTACCATCCAAGATTATCCTTAAGGCCCTAAGTATCAATTTGTCAGAAACTTTTTGCTGACTGTGAATAGCAGTTACTTAATTGCCAGTAACCTACAGTTCAGTTGAGTAAATTAATAAAACCATTTGTTTGGTCAAACAGAAAATGCTAAAGAAACTCCAGTGCTGATACTGTCATTACTAAAGATGCTAAAGATAACAACACCATGACACAGGTTATAAAAAGTAGCCTAACTCTATAAAGGTATAAATAATTACCAATAACAAGATTATTTTTATATTTAATATTTTAATAGACTTTTTTCGATTTTTTAGAATGATTTTAGGTTCACAGCAAAACTGAGCAGAAAGTAGAGTTCCCCTAAAATAGAGTTCCCATATACTCCCTGCCACACACATGCATAGCCTCCCTCACCAATATCTCACACCATGGTGGCATATTTATTACAATCAATGAATCAACACTGACACATCCCTATCACTCAAAGTCCATATATACATTAGCTTTCACTCTTGCTGTTCTACATTCTAAGGGTTTAGATTTAATTTTAAATTGCAAAATGGTATACAAAAATGAGATCTTCACCTAAGATGTCACAGCTCAGAAAACAGACAGATACCCAACTGAGCTAGCTAAAAGTCTTTGGAACAGATCCCTAGCAATCCTATACAACCCACTAATCAATTCTTGATGCATCATAGAAATGTCTATCAAGAAGAATAAAGAGTAAGCTCACAGAGAAGTGCAGAACCTCATGGTCATTCCCACTGGCATGACTAAACCACTGTAAAATCCTTACATACTAAATCCACAAACTATTTAAGTATTCTTTGTGAATGGAACAGGATTTGACATAAAATTAAGACAATTCCAGCCAAACTAGCAGAATGTTTGTTAGCAGCTTGGAAAAAAAGACAGTAGGTAATGATGGAGTACTCTTAAGAAATGATCCATTACCACTTCTCCCAATGCCTCCTGATGAGGGGAAAAACTCACATCGAGAACTCTAAGTGGAAAAAAATGATTCAGAAGAGCAAAATTCTGGATATAAAGTTAGTTCAGGAATAGTAGATTTATTGTGCTCATATTTACATTTTTATGTATGTACAATCATATGTGCGGGTATTTTAAAACCCATCTAATTAAGTCTAAAAGAGCCTTTTATAAAAATATGGAACAAAAAAAAAAGCTTAGGCGTAAAAAATTTTTTATCTAATTAGTAGCTCTTTTTCCTTTCTTAGCAACACAATAGATAGCATCTTAAATTCAATAAAATATGACAAGTGCTTACAAAATTAAGGGAAACTCTGGGGTATCCAAGGAAAGGGAAAACCACCAATGGCTTTCAGAGGTCAGAAGGTTTAAGGAATCACAGAAAACCTGTGATGATGGCAATCTCAGCTGCTGGTACCAAGTAATTCTACAGAAGAATGCCCAAAACTCAGAAGTAAACCTTTGTCTGCCATTGCCCTTTACCTGCCCACCTGCTGACAGAGTGGACCCCCATGACAGAATGTGCTCTTACAAGAAGTCACTGGAGAGCTGGATCCTTCTCTCTGCCCACCACTTGAGGGCACAGTGAGAAGGTGACAAGCCAGACAGAGAGCACTCACCAGAACCCAATCATGCTGGTACCCTAATCTGAGGCTCCACAACTGTGAGAAAGAAATATCTGTTGTTTAAGCCACCCAGTCGATGAGATTTTGTTATGGCAGCCCAAGCTAATTAATACACTAGGCTTCTCTCCTAAAATGAAGTGCAATCAGCACCTTTAATATCATATAGAGGATGGCGATGACGGTGAGTTAACAAGAGACAATCTGTACAATTGTTCTCGGTTCTTTACTCACTCCTTAATAAGATTACATACACATCTACACTCTTTCCCACATGACTTTGCAGTGCATCCCACTGTGGGCAAAGTATACATATCTCAACGTACTGCAGCTGCACTTGGCATGTGAGTTGCATGAGACAATGGAATTTTAGTAGACGTAAGTCAAGCAGAAGTTTTAAATATGTTTGTGTGGTTTAGCCTGCCTACTTACACTTCAGTTGTCTGTAATAAGAAGACCATGCCCCAGACAGCCAATGGCACTGGAGAAGCAGACAGGAACTCAACCCACAGCCCAGAGGCAAGGCCAGGCAATCTTGGAGCCCAGCTGAGCCACAGACAACCCACAGACCTATGTGGGACAAAATGAATGTTTATTATTATAAACCCCCAAGATTTTGACATTGTTTATTATGCAACAAGAATTACTGCAAGGATTAAATATACATCTAAAACAGTGCTTGGTACATATTAACCATAACTATTTCAGGAATCTTGTAAATTATGAGCATGATGTAAACAATATATGTAAGCAAAGTATTCAGAGTTTTTGTTTAAAGATAATAGCAGGTATGAATAGCAAGGCTTCAAAATGTAAATAATGTTACATTTTTACATTTTCTATATCAAATTATATCTAGTTTGAGCACCAGACATCAGGGTTGGCAACAAGTCTAACAGCTATCCTTTTTACACCCCTCAGCCCTTTCTTGCATGATACAAAACCCTCAGGACTTAGATGGTTCCAAACAGAGGGGGAAGGCCAGACTTTCAGACAACTTGTGGAAATAAATGGAGCTCAAAAACATTTTGTACCTTTACACCTAAGACCTCAAACTATATAAGTAATACACGCTCTCTACATTGCTAGAATCTAAGGGAGTAAATGTCACCCATTGTCTTAATTTATATTTATATTCCTAATTACTTAAATTAGAATTAGAATTAGAATTAAGAGGACTTTAAAGGGCTATTTGGAAGTAATAGTGGTTTAAAAAAAAAAGGAGATGGTCTATCACCATTTTAATTTAATGTATCCTTAAAAAATGTAATCAGAGTAGTGTAAAAGAAGAGGATTTGTCTTAAGTGATATACAACAAGTTTGTGCATATGCAATTAAGTATACATCAGAATAAGTATATAGAAAACCATTCAAAGAATAGTATCATTCTTTGAAGGGCAATTTGGTAATTCTTACCAAGAGCCATAAAGTTTTTATTTCCATGGACCCTGTAATCTCATTCTTAAAACAAATCTAAACCAATAAATCAAAAGACAAAAGATACATTTATAAAGCTGTTATATTCACCTCTAACAGTGGAAAGTAAAAATAACCTAAACCTAAGAGAGCCTTGGTAAAATTTGTTATATCATTTTTAAGAATTATGCAGTATGTCAAAATAAACACTGTAGAACCATAAAAATCAACAAGAAAAACAAATAAAAATAAGTACACTCAAAGTAATGTATGATTAAAAAAAAAAACCCTGCAGCATAAAAAAAAAGTGATTGCACATGTGGCAAAATGTTTAGAAACAACACAAAGAGTTTGAGTATAATATTTTTCATTTTACATTTTTACTTATATTCTAAACACCTTTTGTAAAAATAAAACAATGAGAAAAACTATAGGTTACTTTGTGCTGGGGGGGGGGGAAATAATAGTCCCTAAAAATAGTAGCAAAGAGTAGGTGGATCCATTTCTAGATCCTACTAGGTTAGGAAGGTGAAGACGCAATTGTTCTTAACTCTCACTCCCAAGACCAACCAAAGACACCAAGAAAGGTATGAGAAATCCCTGAGATGAAAACAGAGGGCTATCTTGAACTAATGTGAGAGGAAGAGACTGGGTTCAGGGAGAACAAGAGGCAGCTCAGTAGAGTGTAGAGGATAGAAAATAGAATAAAATAGAAAAGGCACCGTTGGGATAAAGAGTATCTACCCTACACCTACAGCAACTCAGATGTATTCTGAGTGATCTCAAAAACAAAGGAAAATCAATGGCAGGAGCTACTGTGACACCATGCATAAAGTAAAGTATCAACTCCGGTTAAGTGGCTATGTTTAAGGAAGATCCCCACCTAAAGCTACTCTTTCCTGAGGGGAAAAGGGCAAAGCCCTACATTGCCTTCTTTTTTTAGGATGAGGAGAGATGGACCGAGTTTTTCACTGCCTGAACCTCTGGACGCCAGGGCTCATACATATACCCCACTCCTGCTCCTTGAGCTAATTGAGGTGACAAAGGAAGGGGTCTGACCTTCCCCTATATGCTCTGCTTGACAGAATAACCCCAAGAAAAACAAAGCACATAAATCAAAAGCATAAGATATTTAAGGGTTATAACTATCTGGCTTTTCAGATTCTATCAAAAGCAAAAATACACACACCAATAACTTTAAATCAGCTTAATGAAATATTTTTTTATTTCTTCTTAAGATTTTATTTACCCATTTGAGAGAGAGAGAAAGAACATGAGAGGGGAGAAGTTCAGAGAGAGAAGCAGACTCCCCGTGGAGCTGGGAGCCTGATGCAGACCGATCCTGGGACTCCAGGATCATGACCTGAGCCAAAGGCAGTAGCTTAACCAACTGGGCCACCCAGGCACCTGAAATATTCTTTTTAAAGGAAAGAATTCATCAATAGTATTAAAAATTTATTAAAGAGTGAAGCAAATATTTTAAAGACAAGATTATAATAGTTGAAATAAATAACACAAAAATGATACACTTCAAAAAGAACACTGCTCAGAAAGGAAGGACAAAGAAATAAAAAAAAAATCAATAGGCATAAGGAATAGAAAGAGAAGTGCTAAAATGCAAATCACAGAAAGAGAAAAAAACTGAAGAGGAGTAAATATTTGAAGAAGCAATGCAGATAAATACTCGATTTTTTTAAAGATAACAGGCCTAAGATGGAAAGAGTCTGTACAGTGGCAAGAAAGAGAAAGAAAAATCCACACCACATTATATTAAAAATTAAGAATAAGAAAGATAAAGAAAAAATCCTAAAAGTTAACAAAAAGAAAAAAACATATTACACTAAGGAAGTAAGAATCAAATTATTCAGAAACAGCACTGCCATAAAGACTATGGAAGTAGGGGCACCTGGGTGGCTCAGTGGGTTAAGCCACTGCCTTCGGCTCAGGTCATGATCTCCGGGTCCTGGGATCGAGTCCCGCATCAGGCTCTCTGCCAAGCAGAGAGCCAGCTTCCCCTCCCCCCTCTCTCTGCTTGCCTCTCTGCCTACTTGTGATCTCTGTCTGTCAAATAAATAAATAAAATCTTTAAAAAAAAAAAAAAAAAGACTATGGAAGTAGAATTCCCAAAGTACTGAAGAAAATGAACTTAGTATTTAGAACTGTATATCCATCCCAAATATAAATCAAATCTCAAGGCTTAATAAACACATTCATTCTCAGGAATATAAGGCCTCAGAAGGTATGCCATGCAAAGATCCATGATGACAACAGGGTGGGAGATGCTTACATAAAAGGGCAAACAAGAGATGCTGCAAGTGGTATGTGAATAAAAGAGATTAAGTACCTTGGTTGCTATGCTAAAGCTGGTTCCTACCTTAAAGAGAGGGAAGGAAAGAAATCTATTATCAACATAAAAGAGGAAATATAATAATCCTATTTAAACTTAGATGTTATCAGTATGTTGAGAGTTAGGTTCTCACAAGGTGTGTAAGAACGCAACCTGTAGTCCACCAAGCTAGCCAGTTTGTGAACTGTTTGTCAGTTCTTAACAACTTTCTTGCACCAAAGTGTGTATCAATCACATCACTAAAATCACTTAGTTCAGGTAATGTGATTTTTACATATAAAGACTTTCTCAATGAAGGGAGCGGTGCTTATTTTAAATTCTAGCAGGAGGTCTTTATCTCATGAATCAGTAACAATTCCCAGACGAGCATTTTGAGTAGACAAAGCTATTAATTTAAAGGAGAGAAGGAGATGAAGTGGGTGAAAAGAAATAGAAATAGAGGGGGGTGAAAGGTCCCCCAATAATGGGTCCATGATTAATGGAGCGAGACTGATATAAAGCGAAGGTCAAGCAAAGCTTTATTTCATGCCAAGCATCAAGAATCAAACCGAACGCTCAGGGTCGTGCCTCTTACAGAGAGGGCGACCCCTCTCTGCTTCACAGACTAGCTTTTAAGGGCAAAGGCCATGAGATTGTAACACAGAGAGAAAGCTACACAGTCATGCTAGGTCACACTAAGTGACCAATTGAATTACAATTTACCCTATAGTAGACATTTGAACTAGCCTATCACCTTGGTCAGAATTGGCGACCAAAAGGTGGGGCCCACACTCCTTGGTAGCTAGGGAGACTATGCATGCTCTACTGATTGGATGTCTCCACCTGACCCAACTCATCCCTACATTCGGGCTGTTATTTCCACCTGACCTGACCCACCCTTGTATTTGGGCTTTGTTACCAGGGACTGGTTTCCCCGACTTGCTTTTAAGTAAGTTCCCCTGGGCGGGACAGGGTCAATTTAAGTTTTACTGCATAAACAACAAAATGGCTGTTCAACCGGGGTGGGGCCGCTCTGGCTGAATAGGCCCTTACAGGGGGAAAAAAAAAACAAATAAGTTGAGATATTTTGGACTGGTCCAAATATATTAATAATTAGCATAAATATTAACTAGATTTTAAAAAGATAAAGTCACAGTTTAGATTTTACAAAATCTAAAATATGCTGTTTATAAAAGATATTCCTAAAGCATAAGAACACACAAAAACTAAAAGTAAAATGATAGAAAATTAAATACAAAGCAAATACAACCAAAACAAAGTTGCTACAGCTATTACTAACAATATATTAAATAAATATCAAAGTAAAACTTATTATTAAAGAGAGAATTCAACTCACTACTTAATGTAATTATCTAAGAAGATAAAGTAGTTTTAAATATGTGGTTACTAATAAATAGGTGGTTACTAATAAAATGCCTAAAAGTATATGAAGTAAATTTTATAAGAACTGCAAGTGATGAGGGAACAGAAATATGGCTGAAGGCAAAGCAGAAGCTGACACCCCGTAAACCCACCCCACACTCAAGGGTGGGCCAAGTGTGACATTCCTCCTTGAATCTCCCAACTATCTCACCATTAATGCCTTGCAAGAGGGGAAAAACCACCTAACTTGACAAAGGCAAGGCCTCAGGTATCTTGCAGGTCCTCTTTAGCATATGAAAGTTCCTTTGAAACCTCCCACTTCCTTAACCTCCTCCTTCCAACTTGTAGGTAGAGAATGAGCCACTCCTCCTGACCCTGGTGAGGCTCTTTCTGCCCACGGGTTCTGTCCCCGTGCTCTAATAAACCACCATTTTGCACCACAGAGGTCTCAAGAATTTTTTCTTGGTCCTCGGCTCTGGACCTCACTTATATTCTAAAACTTCATCACAAGGACAGACTAATAAATCTACCATCATAGTGAGGGATTTCAGCACAGCTTTCTCAATTATTGAGAAGACAAATAGAGGAAAAAAACAACAAAGATATACAAGATCTGGATGACATAACCATAAAACATAACCTAATGAACATCTGATACTTTGAATAAAAATATTCTCAAGTATGGATGACTATAAAAATTTATCATGAATTAGGCCATAAGGCCTCAACAATTTTACCCAAAAAAGTATGCAATTAGTCATTAATAATGCAAATACAAATTTTTAATTCCCACTTATTCAAAATTTATTTTTAAAAGCCCTGATAAATGACTCATGGGTTAAAATAAGAACTTAATGGAAATTTTAAAATATCTAGAACAGATTAAAATTTTTTTACTTTTTCAATTTTATTTTATTGATTTATTATTTTTTTAGCAGAATAATCTCAAACACATTTTTACTAATTGGAGTTCTTTTTTTTTTATTTTTTTCTTCCAAGTTTTTATTAAATTCTATTTAGGTAACATACACTGTAATATTGGTCTATAGTGCAGGATTTAGTGATTCATCACTTATATACAATATCCAGTGCTCATCACAAGCGCTCTCCTTAATCTCCATCACCTATTTAACCCATCTCCCCACCCACCTCCTTCTGATAATCATCAGTTTATTCTCTAAAAGTCTGTTTTCTGTTTTGTCTCTTTTTTCCTATTATGTTCATCATTTTGTTTCTTAAATTCCACAGATGAGTGGAATATGGTATTTGTCTTTCTGACTGACTTATTTCACTTAGCATAATACTCTCTAACTCCCATGATAAGTATACTCATTTTTTTAATCAGCCAACATATAGTTTACCATTCGTTTTTGATGTAGTGCTCAATGATAGAATTGATTTAAAAATTTTTTAAATTATGTATCAAAACTCATGTGATGTGAGAAAAACAGTGATCGGAGGGAAAGTTATACAGCCTCTTTAGGACTATTGACAGAAAAAAACTGAAAGCCTCAAAATTAATGAATTAATTGTCCATCTTAAGAGATCAGAAAAGGAGCAACAGGATAAAACTAAAGAAATACAAGATAAGAGATGAATGAAAACATAGAATAGAGAAGACCAACAAAGATAAAATGCTAAAATGTGGCTATCTGGAAAAACTGACTAAATAAACTTTGCCAAACTTAATCAAGCAAAGTAGAGAACAAACACAAATAATTTTATAAATTTTAAAAAAGGCAATTATTACAGGAAAAATAGGAGTTTAAATGATTTTAAGACTTCTACTTTCAAACCAGACAGACTCAGGGACCAGATTAACTCATCTGCCAGAAACTAAGAAAAAAAAAAAAATTTGAAAAAGTAGTTTTTAGATATTGGTCATTACACAACAATTGACACTTAAGTGATGCTAGAGAGACAGAAAATTTGAAGGGAGCCCCACAATCACCCAGAAGCTTACTGCCTGGGAGAATTTTCAAACTTCAGCTCAGTAAACATCTCTTGTATCTGTAACACACTGTTAGGGGTAACGTAAATTAGTAAAACCACTTTGTTAAAGAATTTAACATTATATTCTATAGTTAGAAGATTTACATAACCTATAGTCTAGCAATTCATTCCACTCCTAGGTATTTATAAAAAGAAACTCTAGCTCCTGTAGGATAGGATACTTGTAAAACACCTTTCATACTAGCATTGTTCACAATAGCGAAAACATGAAAACATCTCAAATATCTATCCACAGTAACTTGGATGAATGAACCATGCTATATATACATAGCAGGCAAAACTAATTAACTACACAGGGACTTGTTGCCATAAGGAGAACTTTTTTCAATATCACATTAATTCAACATGATATTAATATCATTAATATGATATTAAATGATATATGATACAATGTGATAACAGGAAAAAAAGAGACAAAACAGAAAGGCTGAACATGATACTCTTTTTGTAAAGTTAAAAAATAACAAAGGCTACATTAGAATATGTAAAAAGAGGGGTGCCTGGGTGACTCAGTGGTTTAAGCTTCCAACTCTTAGTTTCTCATCGCATGTGAGATGGAGCCCCAGTTGGCTCCTTGCTCAGGGGAGTCCGCTTGAAGAGTCTCTCTCTGCCCCTCCCCCCATGAGTGGGAGCACACAAGAAGGTGTGCACCTCTCTCTAAAACAAATAAATAAATCTTAAAAAAAAAAAAAAGGAAGTAAAAATACAATTTATCCATACAAAAAAGGAAAGCAGCTCCCACTTCCAGGGGCTTGGATGTATTTTTCCCTACTCCTCCCACTAAGTATAACTAAAAACCCCGTATATAAAATATAAGACAAACATCATGCTGAACATTACATTCTCATGACTTATTTATAACTGTTAGTTTGTAATTTTGACCCCCTTCACCTACTTCACACAACCCGGATACGCCTGGAGTATTGGTGCTCCCAGCCAACAAAGCAGTACTCGGTAGCCTCCCTGTCTGCTGGTTCCCAGAGGTTATCAGAATTTTCCCTTCACAGACTCAATCACGTCTACTTACAGAACGAGTCAGCAAAAGAACACGTGTCTTCTTCCAGAGACCAAAGGATAGTTTTGCTCGCACAGTTTCTTCAGCTCATCCAGTCGCTAAATTAACATAGAAGCCACCATTGTACCCCACTGGAGAAACAACCAGAAGTTAAAAATGAAGATCAGATTCGGGGTCTCCCTCGGGCTTGTCAGCAGGCACGACACGATCTCCTCCTGGCTGTAAAGAGCTTAAAGATTGACAAGACAACTGAAAGGACTGATGCTATCGTTCATCACTACCATCAGCAGTCATGGTGCCTACCTCTCAACCTCTAGGCTATGGAGGTTTTTTGAAGTCTGTAGCTCCGTAAACAAAGCGCCATGTCATGGTATTCCTGGCAACTGACCCCTTCAGAATGGAGATATGATCAACAGAGGTCAGGGTCTACTGCAAGAGCTGTCCCGGAGAAACCTCAGAAACATTTTTGGTGGAAGACGGTGGACCAATGTGGTAACAATTCAGCAGAGGCTGCCAGGAGGTGTAGAGATAAAGCAACTGCCCCGCACAGAGCAGGGCTCCCCCTTCGCTGGAATTGCAAACACAATCAGCCACGGAACTCATCCAAATGGTTTGCAAGTCTTTCCCCGTTTTGGCGGGTTGCAGGGCAGAAAGGCCCTTCTTCACCTCCGCAGGATGGATGGGGCCAGGCCTTTGCACGCAGTTGCCCCACGAATCCCACAGCATCGGTAGCCAGGGGTGGCAGAGGCCACTAGAGTCACCACGTCCAAGTCCTGGTCTGGATCCCACCACACTTTTCCCAGCCCAGCCGGGTCTGCCACGACGGACGCAAACAAGCAGCTAACTTCTTTCAGAGACGGTGGCGCTCCACACACTCCAGGGCCCAGTGCGTGCGCACGTCACGCACCTCACGCACCTCACGCACCTCGCTGCTGGATCGGCACTTGGCAAGCTCTTCCGGCGCAGTTTCTATGCTGCCGCTTGTTTGGGTCACACGACCTGTGTGGATCGCCCTTGCGGATTAAAACGCAGGGCGTCTTCCGTGGGGCCGGCCGCCTCCGGTGTGGAGAGTGCTTTTCATGAGCACAAACAGCTTAGCTTTGCATGGTTTCTTTCTCCTGGAGTCGAGACACAAAGATCTGCCACCTCCACTTCACTGCCTGTGCGGGAAGACCTCTACTTGCCTCTCCAGGAAGATGTTGAAGTCCCAGAGCAGCTGACCTTCATCTCAAAAAGGTTCCTATTCCAGCAGGTATGAAGTGATATCTCATTGTGGTTTTCATTTGCATTTCCTGATGATGAGTGACATTGAGCATCCTTTCATGTGTCAGTTGGTCATTCCTGTGTATTCTTTGGAGCAATGTCTGTGTCTTCTGCCCATCTTTTAACTGGATTATGTTTTCTGGGTTTGGGTTGTATAAGTTCTTCATATATTTTATCAGATATGTCATTTACAAATATCTTCTCCCATTGAATAGGTTGTCTTTTAGTTTTGTTAGTTGTTTACTTGGCTGTGCAGAAGCTTTTTATTTTCATGTAGTCCCAGTAGTTTAATTTTGCTTTTGTTTCCCTTGCCTCAGGAGACATATCTAGAAAAACGTTGCTGCAGCCAATGTCTGAGAAATTACTGCTCTCTTCTAAGATTTTTAGGGTTTCAGGTCTCATATTTAGATCCTTAATCTGTTTTGAGTTTATTTTTATGTGTGGTGTAAGAAACTGGTATGTTAACTACACTGGAATTAAAATTTTAAAAATATATTAGATAAGTAGATAGATAGTTGCTCATAGATTGAAATTAAAAAAAAAAAAAAAAAAAACCTCTCACCATGGCAGTTCAAGTGCATGTTGCTGAGGTCAGCTTGTATAGCATGGTGTACAACATGGTGACCATAGTTAATAATACAGTATTGCATATTTTAAAGTTGCCAAGTGAGTAGATCTTAAAAGTCTTCACAAGAAAAAAGTGTTGCAACTATTATGGTGACAGATATTAACTAGACAACTGTGATCATTTATACATATATAGAATCATTATGTTGTACGCCTGAAACTGAAAAATGTTATATGTCAACTATACCTCTATTTAATTAATGAACAAACAAACAAAAAAATAAGACAATCATTAGAAGACCTGAAAAGTGGAGGGAAAAAAGTAGACAATCTAGGGATGTGTTGTGACCCACGGAAGTCTAGGGAATTTTCTGGGTTTTATTTTTGCCTTATATATACCACACATATAGCTGAAGTATCCAGCAACATAGACACAGAGAACAAAAGGCCCCAACAAAGCCTAGTCTCCCTGGCCAAAGAATCAGGAAAGAGACAGCCTAGCAAGATAAAAAAACCTGTAGGCAAAAACTGCTCTATTCCATCAAAACACCACAGAAAACTGTGGCCCAACCCATGCCAGCAAAGACTGAGTAAACTGCCTACACTTCCACCACAATCCCACCACTCACCCACATCCCATCAAGCGGTAACAAAGAACTCCAAACCACCAATAGCTGTAGTGTCAAAGAGTAGAGTAGGGAATCAGGACTTCCATCTGCACCGTGCAAGAATAACGTCCCTTGTGGGTTTAGGGAAGACAACATGGGGAACCTGGATTTTTTCACTCCAACCTGAGAGTAACAGGGTGCTGGTCTTTCCTCTCCACTGTGGTGGTATGAGAGGAAGCCCTGGGGAAATTCAATATCTTCGTCACTACCCAGTGTAGTGAGGCTGACATGGTTACAGTAGAGACCACATGAGGAGCAGTAATGTGGTAATCATAACCCTCTCTGCCAGGGAAGTATCACTGGAGGCCTACTAAGGAGGCAGAACTCCCAAACCTGCCAATCAGTAATGAGGAACCACATCCTCAAGTACCAACAAAGACCAAGTAGGGAACCTGGACTTCTATACCTACCTGGTAGTAGTGAGGCAGGGCCCTCCCTTATTCTCCAGAGAGATACCAGAACAGAAGGTTTAAAAGAAAATCCAGAATCTCATAATGTAGTACATGAAATGTCCAGGTTTTATTTGAAAAATCACTTGTCAGACCAAAAACAATGAAGATCTAAAACTGAGTTAAAAGATAGTTGAAAAGACAGAGATGAAAGTAATGTTAATATTATCTAATAAACATTTTAAAGTAGCCATAATATAAAATGCATGTGCACAATTATAAGCACACAAAAAAAGAAACAGTCTCAATGAAAAAAAAAAAAGTATCAACAAAGAAGGTAAAAAAAAGAACTAATGAAAATTTTAGAACTCAAAAAAAATTTTTTCACAAAATAAAAACCTCAGTGGATGGGAGCAAAATGGATGAACAAATAAAAAATAGAATAAAATAAGCAGAAATTAACCAACCTAAACAACAGGGAAAAAGTAGGCCCCCCAAAAACAAAATTAACAGAACTTTACATACCAGTTCTATGAAATCTCTTCTAATAAGAAGGCATGGAATAGAAAGGAAAAGGATACTTTCCAATTCATTTATGAAGCCAGAATTAGCCTGATACCAAAACCATAGACAGTATTAAAAGAGAAATCTACAGGTCAACATCCCTGATGAACATAAATGCAAAAATCCCTAATAAAATATTAACAAATAGAATTCAACAGTATATGAAAAGGATTTTATGCCATCACCAAGTGGAGCCTTACAAATTCCCAGAAGAAAAATCCCAGGATTATATCAATAGATCCAGAAAAGATATTTGACAATTCAATACTCATTCATTACAAAACCTCTCAGAAAAAATAGAGACGAAATTCCCTCAACCTGATAAAGAGCATCTTAAAAAAAAAAAAAAAAAAACCTTCCAAAGCTAATACCATATTTAGGGTGAAAGGCTGATGCTTTCACCCTAAATTTGGAAGAAGACAAGGGTATCTACTCTCACACTCTTATTCCACATAGTACTGGTAGGTTGATCCAGTGCAATAATGTGAGAAAATGAAATAAAAACATAAAGATCAGAAAGGAAGATATAAAAGTGTCCCTATTGCAGAGACATGATTTTCTATATAGAATATCCCCAAGGAATTAAAAAAAAAAAAAACAAACAAAAAAAAAAACCTCCTAGGACTAATAAGTGAATTCAAGAAGGTTGCAGGATACAAGATAAACAGAAATATCAATTAAATTTCTATACACTAGCAATAAATACATGTGGACACTGAAATTAAAAATATGTCATTAAAAATTGTACAAAAGAGGTATAAATCTAATAACACATGTATGGGACTTGTACTATAAACTACAAAGCACAATTTAAATAAAAGATTTAAATAAAAGGAGAGTCACACCATGTTCATGGATTAGTAGATTCAACACAGTAAAGCTGTCAGTTCCCCCCAAATTGATATACAAGTTTAACACAATTTCTACCAAAATCCTAGCAAGGTGTTTTGTAGATATAGACAAAGTTATTTTAGAATTTGTGTGGAAGGACAAGAGGACTATCAAAGTTAAAACATGAACTTCACCAATTGCACTCCTGGGCACTTATCCTAGAGAAATGAAGATTTATGTTCCAAAAAAAAAAAAGAAGAAGAAGAAGAAGAAGCTATACACAAATATTCATAGGAACTTTATTCATGTACCTCAAAACTGAAAACAATTCAGTTGCCGTTTGTTGGGAAATGGCTAAACAACTGCAGTACCTCCGTACCATGAAATACACTGAGCAATTTAAGGGAATGAACTATTAAGGATGAGTTTGCAGAGAATTACGCTGAGAGAAGAAAATCCCAAGCCCAAAATGAGGTGGTTCTCTTTATATAACATTCTTGAAATGACAGAATTATAAATGTGGGGGACAATCTAGGAAATACCAGGGCTAAGGAGGGATTGAGGACCAGAGGGGAAATGGTGTGACTACAGAAGTGCAACATAACTGATCCTGTCCATGATGGAAATATTTTATATCTTGAGTGTAGTAGCAATGTTAAGATCCTGGTTATAATGCTGTAGTATAATTTTTCAGGATGTTACCATTGGGGGAATCTGGGTAAATGGCACAAAGGATCTCTCTCTGTTATTACTTCCACCTCTGTTATTACCTCAAGAGAATGGTTGATTTTTTTAAAGAAAGAAAAACAATGGAACAATCAATACTGTTTCAGAATGGTGGTAATCTTGTGTAGGGAGTCAGGATGGAGGTGGGGAAGAGCATTTAGTTAGTTGCAGGATTTTGTCAAGGTCCTTGCTCATATTTAGGGTAGTGAGTTTGCAGGGGCTTATCACCTAATTAATGATAACTAAGTAAATAATTAAAAGTAAAAGTTAAATAAACAAAACATAATGGTTTTAAATTCTGTCACAGAGTCTTCCATCCTCAGTAAAATGTGGTGGCTGGACAATACTATAAATTCACGAAACTCATTTCCTCCTCTGAGGCTCAGAAAAAGGCTACATTCCCTGGACCCCTTGTGGCTAGGTGGGACTATGTGATTGAGTTCTGGCTGGTGGGGTTGGCCAACAGTGAAGTAAATCACATTCAGAACTGTCTGCTGACCGTACTTCACAATCTGTGACCATCTTTCTCTCCATCCTTTAAGAAGCCCAGGTCCATGAGTACACTGCTTGGAGAACCAGTCAGAAAAGGCCACTGACCAGGAATATCTGCGTTGGATACTGCAGGAGCTAAAATGAAACATGGGCTAGTTTAAGCCACTGTGTTTTGCATTTTTATATATTATCACAGTATATTCTAGTCTACTCTGACTAATACAGATGCTTAAAAAGCCCCCCCCAATAAGTGCTGAGAACTCACAGCAGTGAAAACTAGACCTGGCTCTTAATTGCCAAAATCTGGAGAAATGGCCACTATTTGTAAAATCCTTAGAATTGGATCGAGAAATGTAACTGGTGATCCATGAATGTGTTGGCACTGGGTTGCAGAAAACCTGATGGCTGAAAAGAAGGTGCAAAGGTGCTTTGCCACGCCCCACTGTCTGCCCTGGCTCAGAATGAGAAAAGCACTGCCAAACAGACAATGGGGCAACCACTCTTCCAAGACAGTGAGGCTTCCAACAAGCGCTCCTTCCTCCTCTGCCGCTTCTAGCCCATCTTCACCACAGTGTGTTTTGAGTAAAAGGACACTAGAGCCTTATTTAAAACTCCCTTACATCCTCCCCAGATTCTTCATCCTTCCTATTCATCTGCTCTGAATATGGTCTCTGTTTTTCTGCCCATTTTTTTATACTTGTACTATGGGTGTATTTGTTCCAAAGTAATATATGAGTGTGGGATGTTTTAAAAGATTTACTTCAATACTAGTCTAGCCTATGAATCCTTCTACAACTTGTTTTTTCATTTAGTACCATGTTTTCTGTATTTATTCAAATTGACACAACAGTTTGTTCATGTTAACTGCTATTATATATTCAATATACCACAATTTTTATCTACTCCTCTACTAATATGTTGTATATACATTTTGACTATTAGAAGTAATACTCCAAAAAACATTTTTAAGTGTCTCATTATGCATATTGTAAGCATTCTCTAGGGTATATATATATAAGAGTATAGGAATCTTCAGCTATACTAGATGTAGTTAAGTAGCTGTCACTGTTACTACATCAGCAGGGTATGGGTTTCTGTTTCCCCTCATCCTCGATAATACTTAATATTTTTAGATGTTTTTTATTAAGTTCAATTAGCCAACATATAGTACATTATTAGTTTTTGATGTAGTGTTCATTGATTAGTTGCATATAACACCCAGTGCTTATCACCACACATTCCCTCCTTAATGTCCATCACCCAGTTACCCTACCCCATCCCCCTCCCTTCTGCAACCCTCATTTTGTTTCCTAGAGTCCAGAGTGTCTCATGGTATGTCTCCCTCTCTGATTTCTTCCCATCCAGGTTTCCCTCCCTTCCTCTATGGTCATCTGCACTATTCCTTATGTTCCACATATTAGTCAAACCATAGGATAATTGTCTTTCTCTGCTTGACTTATTTCACTTAGCATAATACCCTCCAGTTCTGTCCATGTCAGTAGAAATGGTAGGTATTCATCCTTTCTGACAAAATATTTTCAGACTTTTAATGAATATGAAATGTTCGTTCTGAGTAACCTCGTTTTTAAATTTTCAGTTTCCTGATTATGTGAGTTTGAGCATTTTTTCATATGCTTTTTGGCTGCTAAACTTCTAATTCTGTTAATCTCTTGCTTACATCTCCTGTCCATTTTCCAACTAAGCTTTCTTTTTTTCTTACTGATTTACAGAAATTTTCTGCATATTCTAAGTTTTAATTCTTCAGTTACATGCTTTGAAAATAATTTCTCTTGGTCAATTGTTTTTCTTTTCACCTTGCTTATGAAATCTTTTGCCATTTATCAGGCAAAAATATTTTCCTTTATGATTTGAGCTTTGTGGGTCTACCCCTCTGCTTTATAATGCTGCTTTATAATGTAAGCTCTTTCATTTACCATACATCTATATATATACATGACAATATTTCTGGCTCTCCATTCTGTTATATTGTCTGTTGGTTTATTCCTGTGTCAATTACCATACCACATTAATTACTGCAGCTTTGTAAAAAATCTTGATATATGCTAAAGATACTCCCAAGTCCAGATTCTTAAATTGTTTCAGCTATTCCTGTCCTGTTACTCTTTAAAGTTTAGGATTGACTTGCAAATTTCCTTTAAGAAAGAATTTTTAATATTTAGAGAACAAACAAAATACTCTTTTATATAATTATCTTTTCAGAATTAGTATTACAGAGGATACTGAAAATTAATGCATGTCAAAAAAATTTTTTAAATAATTATGTTATTAAAGAAATGCCTGCAGTTACCAGAAAAACATTATGTATTTTTTCTATATGAAGTTCTTGGTAGAGGGCGTGGGGGACTGCTGGGTAGGAAGACTAGATGTGACTTCACTTTTGTGAATCCCAGAGATCAGCAACCTATGAAGATCTCATAATAACTAAAGTTGTCAATCCAGTGTGTTTCATTTAAGAAATTTTTAATGGAGGAAAGAGGTAAGACATTTACATTGCTGCAGACAACAGTTTGATATTATACTCTATTGATCAGAATTGATTTTTTTTCTGAGCCAAGTACATTTTCCATTGCAAAAAAAATAAATTTCTTCAATTCTCTGCCGTTCAGAGAATTTGGATATTGTATTAGCCAGGGTTCTCCAGAGAAACAGAACAAGTAGAATGTGTGCCTATATGGAGAGATTTATTTTTAAGGAATTGGCTCATATAAGGCTGGCAAGTCCAAAATCTCTAGAGTAGGCAGGCAGGCTGAATACCCCGGGAAGAATTAATATTGTAGTTTGGGTTCAAAGGCTGTCTGCTGGCAAAATTACATCTTCTTCATAGAGGTCAGTCTTCTTTCCTAAGACCTCCAACTCATTGGATGAGCCTACCACCATCATGGAGCACCACCTGCTTTACTCAAAGTCTACTAATTTAAACATTGATCTTGTCTAAAAAATACCTTTTTAGCAACATCCATAGATGTTTGGCCAAATACCTGAGTACCATGATCTAGCCAAACTGACACACAAAAAGTTAACTATCACAGCTATTCCAAGTAAATTTCATAAAATTAATGAAGCAATAGTTAAGATATTTCAGGAAACACTTTAAGCAAGAAAAAAATACTGACACTGAATATAATGGTAAATTTGGTAGTATAGGCAAGTAAAGAAAAATAGCTTTTGTGAATGAACATGTTTTGTCGACATTCTAGATTATATACAAAAAGCGAGAAACTGATGAAATTTCATATTTCATATTGTTCTAGAGTCTCAACATCAAGTTGGTTTTTGTCTCCTAAGTTTTCAGGGATATGAGAATTGACTTTTCACTATTTCTAATTTTGCTAAGAAGTGAACAAGGTCATTCATACCAATATTTTTCCCAACAAATTTTTTCAATTTGAACTAAATTCATTTTTATTTGAATCTCAACTGAAAAATATTGGCTAAGTAAAAATACTATAAAGATTTTTTATTAAATTTGTTATAGAATTGCTTTCTTGTTCTAGTATTTTAAGAACTGAAAGACTGTTAAACACAAAGCTAAAATCCGCCATCTCATATAAACTCAAATGGAATCATAGTTTATTGCTATTTAGTGATTACAGCTATTTTATTGCTGTCATATTCTCCATATATTTCTTCTTTAAAAGAAATCATTTGAAAAAAGGAATCCAGTGACTCCCTGCCTTTCCTGCCAATTGTCTAATTGACTATAACTAGACTCTCTGGGCTGTATGCATAATATGCCAAATTTTCAGACAATAAAGAATTGGACAAGTACCTATTGTGTGTGTGCTGGCGGAGGGAAATGAGTAACACTTTTCAAGTTTCCCAAAGATGAGAAGGCTAGGTTTCCCCCCCACTGTTTTGCCCTGTGTCAGTAATTAGCAGACATCCTTACGTATTTACAGGTAACTGCTCAAGCTAAGAGCTTTCTGCTTTCTTGGCTCTTTGCCCCATGGAAGAAATCCATCAATAATTTTTTGGTTTTTTCTTCCTGGTGAACCTTTAAGATTTTTGGTTTTATTGTTTTTTATTTCTTTATTATTTTTCATTTCTTAATCTTTACTCTCCTCTACTTTTATATTCTAAACTTTTATATCATAAGTTTTAGTCTTTATGTTCATCTTTTCTCTCCTTTATTATTTTTTTTTAATTAGAGAGAGAAAGCACTCGCGAGCCTGAGGGGGGAAGGGGCAAAGGAAAAAGGAGAGAGAGAATCTCAAACAAACTCCCCACTGAGCTCAGAGCCCAACATGGGGCTCAATCTCATGACCCTGAGATCTTGACCTAAGCAGAAATCAAGAGTTGGAAACTTAGCCAACTGAGCCACCCTTTTTTCTTAGAGGGAGTTACTGATATATTTTTAATCGTTGATTGTTTATATCCTTATTTTTAAACTACCTATAATTTTAGCTCCTAACCTTTTGCCTTTATTGCAATTTAATTGTCATATTTACATTACATTGTTTTTTTCATTTCTTCCTACATCTCATTTTTCTTGTAATCTCTTCATAGTACTTTTAAGTAACAGGTAAAAATCTTTCTATTGCTTGGGACAGAAGCCCTCTCTCCCAAGAGCTGGAGTAAAATAAAGGTTTAGGTGAAGAGAGTGGAATATATTAACCCACATTCCTGAAAATAACAACTTGCAGGCTTGATTTCAGGCATAACTAAATTAGAAATTTCAAAAACTTTCCTTAGGACCTTGTCTCCGTGTCTACTCTATATTGCTACTACATCCTGGACAGGTTTCACCACCACTCTCCACAGGGTGGCAAGAAGCCTATAAGAGTTTCAAACTACTGATATCCTTCTTCATTCAAGTCCTTCTGAAGAGAGAGATCACCTCTCCTTCCCAGTCAGCTTCCTGATATCTCACACCATCCAGGCTTTAAATAAACAAAAACGTTTTCCATTTTAAAATTCAATGGTGGGAAAGTGTTTTTGAGCCAAGAGGGGCTGGAATATGAGTCCTTCTTTGAGGAGACACTCTGTGCAACATAAGTGGTCTGACACCATCAGAGCCAGTGGCTTCAATGAATAACAAGCATCAAATTAAAGCCAATAGCTATATTTTGTAAGCTCCAGTAGACTCCTTGGAGTATGCTCCTCAACAGAAAAGACTCCTAAAATAAGGCAGACACCCACAGCTTTTACCATTTATATTACCATTTTATAGTTTTATCTCCTTTTGACTTGTCATAACAGGGGAAGAATTATGGCAGGCATTAGTGTGGTTGAGTTACATTTATTTCATCAGTCGAATACCCAGTTTTGCACCTGATTTCATCAGAGCTCCTTCCTTCCCGGCCAAGGTCAACTCCAGGAAGATGATAGGGTTATCATCCTACTCTCAAGCCAATTTTTGAGATGATTTTACAATTTTTATTTACTCAACACACCCCAAAATTAATCACACAATGAATGATACATGCATAAACTTAATGCAGGTGTCAACAAGCTCTCTCTCTTTTGTTCCTGTTTTGCTGGAATCCCTTCGTGATATTTTGGGGGTGATTTCTATTGCTTCAATGTATGTGTGAGGAATTAGAGCAAATGTCATTCACCAAATCGTGTGCCTTGCCTCTTGACTCAATGCCTTTCACAATTATATAAATCCCAAACCCCAAGGTTCAGCCTGGAGCCAAAAACATGCCACATCTACATGACACAAAGGAGCTTAACCTTGAAATGCATCATACCAAATGGAACCCCATTCCTTGCCAAAAGCTTTGCAGGCATCTGTCACAACATTTACCTCCCTTCAAGCCAGCAGCAAAGTTCACATTGGTTTCTAACACTCATGCTCTGGCCCAAGTCTCTTCCGCTCCATCTTCTTCAAACCTTGTTCCAAATGCCTAGAATAGGTTTCTTCCCCTCCGCAACCCCCATCCAGCCCCCGCCACCCAGCACACCTAACCTTCTTTCCATTATGAGCTTCCCTGGTTCACCCTACAACAACTATTGTTCACACCGCTAAGAAGCTGCTTTAACATATACAGAATCGGCATATATCTTTCTGCACTATTTCTGAACTCAGTCTTCTATTCATTAGTACTGAACAATTTTCACTATTTTAGTTTTTAATTGTTTTAAATAATACATGCACATATTTTTATTTTAAACGTTCAGAAGGGTATAAAATGAAAAAATACATCTTCTCATACTGACCTTCATCATGAGCTCCTCTTTCCAAGGTAACTGCTAAAAACAAAAATAGTTTGTTTTGTTTTTCAAGATAACCTCCTTTATTTTTTTATAACCTTTATTCATTTATATAGTTTGTTGTGTTTTTCAAGATAACCTCCTTTATTTTTCAAGATAACCTCCTTTATTTATATACAGAGATAGCATTCTGGTTTATTGAGAAATATCAAGTAAGTGGAGTTAAATTGTGATAGCATTATTTTTTCCAAGCATGACACTGAACTGAGCTCTGGAGCATTTCCTTTCTTGCCTACATGACTTCTTCAGGAAATCCTAGGACTTTCTTGCCACTGTCAGTTAAATTTCATTTTAATTTGTTTAAAATTCCCACCTTATATCAAGTTTAAATCTTATCTCCTCACTTCTCCCCAGTGAAGACCTAACACTGCCTCAATGGACTTGGAGTTGGGGAGATGCTCTTTCATTGTGTGGGGAAAGAATGAGAGGGTCTGTTTCCTTTTCTGGATCAGGCATTTTGGATTGGGGGGAGGACTGGAAGCAGAGACCTTCTTACATCACTGGCAGCCTGTGGGTCCTTGGGAGGCTCCCCCTGGTCTTATTCTGGCTTCATCTAGCTCTACCTTCCCTGGTAGCTTCTGAAGATAGGGAGGTCTTTCCATGCATAGGATGATTTTTCTTGAAATGATGCCCAGTTTCTCTTTGCCTTCCTCTGTCTCCTTTCAGTCTCAATAAAAAATAAATAAATAAATAAATAAAATAAAAAAAACCCCTACGCCCCTGTTATGAGCTGAATTGTGTCCCTTCAAATTCATTTATTGAATTAGAACATTCCAGTATCTTAGAATGTGACTGGAGATAGGTCTTTAAAGAAGTGATTAAGTTAAAATGAAGCGTTAGGGTGGACCTTAATTCAATCTGACTGGTGTCCTTTCAAGAAAAAGAAATTTAGACGCACAAAAAAAGATAACCATGAGAGCACACACACCTAGGAAAGACCACGTGAGAACACAGCAAAATGGCAGCCATCTGCAGTCCAAGGAGAAAGGCCTCAGAAGAAACCAACGTTGTTGACACCTTGATCTAGGACTTCTAACCTTCATAACTATGAGAAAAAATGAATTTCTGTTGTTTAAGCCTCCCAATCTGTGGTATTTTGTTATGGCAGCCCTAACAAATTGATACTGTCTCCACATCCTGTACCTCCACTTGGACCAGAGGTTTCCCGGACAACCTCATGGCTTATATCTCCGTTCTTTCTCTGTATCTCCGTTCATGCTCTTTTACAAGAAGATCCAGTACTATGTAAATTAATCTTCCATTTTACCAAAGGACATGGAGAGCTGCAGGTGAGGTCTGCCCACTCCCTCTTCCCAAGCAAACTACCCCCATCCCTTCTCACCTCTCTGCAATAGGTAACACTTGCAAGCCTCCTTGCCAAAATCTCCAGATAAGTAGTCTCTGGGTTCAGATTACCTCCAAACCGCCAGAGCACCTGTTAAGCTCTCTCAGAAAGTAAACTCAGTTCCAGTGGTAACACCACAGTGAGCCTCCACATGGAATTTAATCCAGCCAGGAGAGGAAATGTCAGCCACCCTCAGCACCTTCTTCCAGCAGCCCCCATCCCTGTGAATAAGTCTTCTGAAACCCCTTCACTGTATCTTGGGAGAAAAAACCTTAACCACTGGACTTATTTCTTAATCTTCTCACATAAGCATGTGGGGGAGAGTTGATGGTTGAGGTGACGGTACTCATTCAGCACCGCTTCCTAAGCCCAAATGGAAGTGTCTGATCATAATTGTGGGCTGCTCTCTTTAGCATGTGGGACCTGAACACCTTTTTTTTCTCTACTTTGAGCCTTACGCACCAGTTTGGGAGTAGGAAAAGTATAACTCCACATACATGTACATTTTCCAAGTTTTTACTCAGATGTGTAGTTTGTTTTGACTATAATTAATTTGTCTTCAGCATCAACCCCTTCAGTTCCATTAACCCTTGTAAGGGTTGGTGGAACACAAACTTAAATCTCTCTGGTTTGACACTTTATCCAATCCCTTCAATAACCACTTTCAGAAAGTGTTCAGTCTCTGGGGAGAACTGCTCAGTCTTTTGCTACAAAAATACTACATTAATTGACTACCAGTGTTTATGTTGCTTTGTGCACAGAACTGTGTCATAGAATAAATTCCTTGAAGTAGAATTGCTGGATCAAATGGCGTTCAGTAAATTCAAAAATTTTCAGTAAATATTTGGAAACCACAATAAATAAGGTAGTCATATAGTACATTAGGAAATGGTAACATTTACAGAAATAAGTAAAGAAGATCGCTTCTCGGCCTTTTGGCTAAGATCAAGTGTAGAAATAAGTAAAGAAGAGCAAAACTGAGGGGTCAGTGAAGGCCTCATTGAGAAGGTACTATTTCAGTAAAGACCTGTCAGAGGTGAGGGATTTGGCCTTGCATATATGTAGGAAAAACTGTTCCAAGCAGAGGGAACATGCCATGCAAAAACTCTAGAATGGAAGGATCACTGACATGTTTAAGAAAAAGCAAATAGGTCAGTGTGGCTGGAGCAGAGGAAGTAAGGAGGACAAAATAAGAGATAAGAAGATCAAAGAGATGCTAGGGCCACATTATGTAGGGCCCTATAGCGCATTATGGGAATGCTGGCTTTTGCTCTTAATAAAATGGAATGCCATGCCAGTGGAGGGATTTGAGCAAGACTGACATGATCTGGCTTTTGTTTTAAAATTCTTACTCTGAACATGTGTTGAGAAGAGACTTCAGGGAGTGAGAGTGGAAGCAAGAGGCTGTTACAACACTCCAGGTGAGAGATGTGATGGCTCAGACCTAGATGGCAGGAGCGAAGGTGCTAAAATGTGGTCAGAGTTTAGCTATGTTTTTTGTTGTATGTGACTAAGGTTGCCAAATTGCCCCTCTAGCTGTTTGCAGCCATTTCTCTTCCCACCAACAAAGATGAGTTCCAGTGTCCCCACATGCTGGCCAGTGCAACACAGTAACAAACTCCTGACTGGTAAGTCAAAAAGCAGCAGCTCAGTTTTGCTTTTGTTTTTGTTTTTGAGTTTGTGTTTTTCCATTTGTAAGTGAGTATAGATAGTTTTCACATGTTTATAAAATATTTTTTTCTTTCTACCTGTTCATTCATTCAAAAATGTGCCCATTTTTCTAGTGGGTTTGTAACCATATAAATTGATTTATCCTAAACTTTTATATATTAAGGAAATTAACTTTTGTTTTATCTGTCATCTTTTCTCAGTCATTTCCCCTTGTCATTCCCTTGTCATTTTCCCTTGACTTTTCTATAATATTTTTCTCATGTGGGTATTTTTAATTTTTATATACTTAAGATTATTGATCATTTCTTTTATTTTTTTTAAAGATTTTATTTATTTATTTGACAGAGAGAGATCACAAGTAGGCAGAGAGGCAGGCAGAGTGAGAGGGAGGAAGCAGGCTCTCCACTGAGCAGTGAGCCTGACTCGGGACTCGATCCCAGGACCCTGGGATCATGACCTGAGCTGAAGGCAGAGGCTTTAACCCACTGAGCCACCCAGGTGCCCCTGATCATTTCTTTTAAAATAACTCCTTTAGAAAAGCATTTCTTGTCCACCAACACTCCCTTTCCCAAAGTCTCTTCAGAGTCCAGTGGTTCTCTAAGTGTCTAAAAGAATGACCCCTGTGCTCAAAAAAAGTCTAGAATAACTGTAACAATACTCCCTTCCTAGAGACTTAACCATACACTCAAGCATAGTAAGAAAAATCAGTTAAGGGCGCCTGGGTGGCTCAGTTGGTTAAGCAACTGCCTTCAGCTCAGGTCATGATCCTGAAGTCCCAGGATCGAGTCCCATATCAGGTTCCTGTTTGGCGGGGAGTCTGCTTCTCCCTCTGACCCTACCCCCTCTTGTGCTCTCTCTCTGTCTCTCTTTTTCTCTCTCTCAAGTAAATAAATAAAATCTTTAAGAAAAAAAAGAAAAGAGAAGAAAAATCAGTAAAGAAATGTATTTGGTTTGCTAACCCTGTGTTTCCCAAACTTACTAATTCATAAACCACAGCTATCAGCCTGCTTTCCTTTTATTAAATTCCATGGAAGTAGTTTTATTTAGAACATGGGTTTTTTTTTTAATTTTTTTATTCTTTTATTTTATTTTTTTTTAAAGATTTTATTTATCTGACATAGAGATCACAAGTAGGCAGACAGGCAGGTAGAGAGGGAGGTGGAAGCAGGCTCCCTGCTGAGCAGAGAGCCGGATGCGGGGCTCGATCCCAGGACCCTGGGATCTTGACCTGAGCTGAAGGCAGAGGCTTAACCCACTGAGCCACCCAGGCACCCCAAATTTTTTTATTTTTTTTATAAACATATAATGTATTATTAGCCCCAGGGGTACAGGTCTGTGAATCGCCAGATTTACACACTTCACAGCACTCATCATAGCACATACCCTCCCCAATATCCATAACCCCACCAACCTCTCCCTACCTCCCTCCCCCGCGGGCAACCCTCAATTTATTTTGTGAGATTAAGAGTCTCTTATGGTTTGTCTCCCTCCCAATCCCATCTTGTTTTATTTATTCTTGTCCTATCCCTGTTGTATGAAGTGCTGTTATATGAAGTGCTGAGAATATAAAGATAATTAGAAAGGAGGAGCCTGCAGCATTGAGTCTGAAGGTTGGAGGAAAGTAAAAGTAAGGATTCCTGACTTCAGCAGCCTATCAAGGCTCAAGAATTGCATGGTCCTCAATAGCAAATGCCCTCTCCTGTCCTCATCTGTCACAAGATGGGTGGAGGGTGGGATGGTCCACCAGAAGACAAGCTGGGACCTCAGATGTGGGTCAGCAGAAAATGAGGGGAAATTGAAATTAGAGGGGACCAGAGCTTTGGGAATTGGGCCAAATTGGGGCTGGTCCTCAAGGAGGTCTAGCAAGGCCCCATGACAGTGCCTGGCAGAGATCTAATTGAGTGCCACTGAAAGGTGATGAGATATCAACTGTCTGGTGGTGTATGGCCAGAGCAGTTTAAATAGGACTATGGAGGCACAGGTTTCCAGGAAAAGAGACCCAACTCAGGAGATGCAAGAGTGGAGTGGTTAAGAGCAGGACCTTTGGTGCAACGTTGCCCGGGTTTAAATTCCAGTTCAGCCATTGACTGGTTGTATGGCCACAAGAAAATTAATTTAATTAATTAATTAATTAATTAAAATTAATTATCTTCTCTGGGCCTTAGTTGCCTCATCCTTTAAAAAAAGGAGGAGGGGGTGGTGAACAGCATAAGACTCAATAAGTTAGCATCCATCAGGATGCCAGAACAGCATCTGGCATAAAGTAAGGACTAAGGGGAAGAACCCGGCAAGAAGCCCTTTAGGCTCAGGAGAGAACAAATGGAAGCCAGGGGGAACTGAAGAATGCAGATACCCCATGCTTTGTTTTTTGTTTGCTTATTTTGGAATGATCAGCAAGTTGGGAGGAAGGTCCTAAGTTGAAGCACAGCAGGATACAACCAATCTAGACTAATCATTTCAATTCAGTTACAGGCCTAAGACCGAAGGAGCAAAAATAAACCTTTCAAATATTCAGTCCGTGTCAGGATCACTGCTTTCCCAGAGGGCACCTTTGTGCAAAGTGGAGGGAGGGAGACAGGGGAGGGGTCACTTGCCCAAGACATTTCCATGCGATTTGCTAGGAAATTCGTGTCATAAACCTTGATGACTCTGATGTGAATGGAGTCCCCAGCACAGTGCCCTGTGCATTCTACACAGCTACACACGCAGCCTTCTGGCTCCCACTGAAAGTTTGTTTTCTTGTCTTTATGCAGTCTGTTGTACATTCTTTCATCATAGAAAGTTTAAACAACAGGAAAAGGGAGAGTGGTATGTACCATGTTAATCTTTCCTCCTGTGTGGTAAACAGGAATATTTTAAACCTTCTGAAATGTTTCACTTGAGACATGACTACTTCCAAATGCAATTTTTTACAACAGAACTTAGTTCAAAATGTTCAAGTTGTTTAAAAGTAAAAAAATGTGGAATATGATCTAATGTTGGAAAGACTGTGTTAGTACCTCCTTCATTTTGAAATAAAGTTCTGGAGAGGTTTAACAAAAGCTGAAAGGCTTTAAAAACCCATTCCTGCAACAATTAAGGTCCACAGAAGTGTATGACAGGGCTTGAAGCACTTTGGCTGAAACAAACACAGATTCAATTTCTGGTTTGGGTAAGCGTTTCCCCCACCCCAAATAATTTTCCTTTCATCACAAACTAGAAAACCTCTTTGTTTCATGTATCCAGCTGCGCACCCATGGGCATTCGTTCTGGTTTGGTCTCGGCTAAATGCAGAGAAACACAGTGGACCTGTTTCAAGTCTACGCTGCCAAGTCGTCATGAATTCATCACTATCCTGTCACAAATGTCCTCCCACAGTGTTTTTCATTGCCTGTGGTACCAAAAGAAAGGAGCCAGTATTGTTTATGAAATGGCTGTGAAACAGATATTTGATTCTTTTTTCCCCTTAGAATCTGTTATAAGCCACGGAAGCAAAGGAAGGGGGAAGAAAAAAAGAAGGGCAGTCATTTCAGTCATGTCAAACAGAGAAGAAGGAAATGAGGGAAAAGAAATAGAAGGAAAGAGCTGAAAGAAAAAAGAAGAAAGCTAGAGGAAAATAAGGGAAGGAATAAAGGAAAAAATTCTCAGCTCTCCAGGCCATGTACCTGGAATATAGACAGAACCTAATTTGGAGGAAGATTTCTTTTTTCCTTTTTGTACCTTAAATGATAAATGTCTACATCTTGTTAAGCTGTGGATGATCTCTATCTTTACTACAATGTAAGCTTCATAATCACCTGAGAATTTCCTTTCCAAAGGTGTGCTGTTTAGATTTTATCTGAACCTCTGGGTAGCCAAAATAGGAGTTAAGTTTGAAACTGTATCAGAGGAAACAGAATGTCCCTCCATCCTACTGTGCTGCTGGAGCCAGGACTGGGATGAGCAAGCCACGCCCCCACCCACAGTAAAAGTTTAAGGCGGTGGTCACTCTCAGGCTCTGATCCCACACCCACAAGAACCTGACAGTGGGTACCTCCTTAAAACGTAGTGCCCCACCCTACTCCTGACCTGCCAGCAGCTCCCACAGCAATGCTCCTAGGCTCTGGCAACTATTTCAGAGCTCTTTCTCTTAGTTCTGCCTAAAAGCCAGTTGCTGTGGCTCCTCTCCCATCTGAATCTCACCCTGTGCCCCAACTACCTTCCCCCACCTCCCCAAGCCTTGCTCCCACCTAACTCAACCAAGCTGCTCTGGCCTTAGGAATCTGTGGCTGAGTTTTGAACAAGCGTCCAAGAATTTTAGAGGTTAGCAAGTAGTTCTGGACCTTGCTTCAAGAAGAAAAAAATGAGCCAAAGAAATTTCCTTTGTTATGCTGTGAAACTATGAAATCCCATTTAGT
Source organism: Lontra canadensis (assembly GCF_010015895.1). NCBI lineage: Eukaryota > Metazoa > Chordata > Mammalia > Carnivora > Mustelidae > Lontra > Lontra canadensis. The sequence continues at coordinate 27,922,204 of NW_022631000.1, forward strand.
GACATCATGCCTTAGAAACCATCCAAAATTCTATCCAAAACAGATTTTTATCTAAAGAAAAGACAATGTCTAACAAGATGGGCCTTTCTGGTTAATTATTGATTAGATTACTTTATTATTAATTTAAACCCCTGGGGCAACTGGTTGGCTCAGTTGGTTAAGCTTCTTGACTCTTGGTCTTGGCTGAGGTCATGATCTCACAGTGCTGATATTGAGCCGCAGGTCGGGCTCCTTACTCAGCCCAGAGCCTGCTTGTTCATTCTTTCCCTTTAACTCTCTCCCCGCTCTTCGCTGCCCTCCCACCCCCACATCCCACTCCTGTGTGTGCTCTCTCTCTCTCTAAAACACATACATACATACATACGTAAAATCTTTTTAAAAATAAATTCCTGACTGAGATTTTTCTAGAGGAAATTGTAATATCCCAATTTCCTGCTGAGGGCTTGCTTCAGTCTCCCAGAGATACTCCTTCTCCCCTCCCACTCTGCTTGCTTTCTTCTCTACAAAACAATCGCACTTTGCCAAGCCTTTCTCAAAGAGAAGAGTGCAGCATATCCTTCAGGTGTGCTGAAAAGCACGGCTTTTGCTGGAGAGAGTCCAGTGACTCTGGAGAGAACAAGACCTATGTCAAAGCAACAAGGTTCTAGTGAGGACCTCACTGGAGTGCAGGCCTCACTGGCAGGTGAGCAGAGCCCTGTCTGGGTCATGGCTCTTCTTCGGGACCCACCCCCTATCCCCACTGTGGGGCAGTCAGCACCTTGCCCACTTCCTCTAAAAACAGCCTCTGGATCCTGAACACAGTTCTTCCTTCAGTTCTTTTGATGACAGAGCAACCACAAAATGCTGTGGCAATCAAAACTGCCTGAAAAACAGCATATTAACCATTCAGAGTTTTAATTGAGTTAATCGAGGAACGTCAGCACATATGCTCCGTGCAGTTCTTCTCATGGAGATGAACTCTGGTTGCTGCGTCCTTGAGACTTTGCTCCTGCTCGCATAAAGACGGGGTGCTGGTGTTCACAGGAATGACTTCCACATGGGACAAGGGCTGAAATGAAGATGTGCCAGTCATTTACAGACACCCTCTCATTTCTGTTCCCAAAGAACCCTGCCAGACACACCCCAGTGTCATCACTTTGCAAATGAAATTGATACTAAGAGAAGTTCAGTGCCTTTCCTATGGTCACTCGGTTAGGAGAAGGTAGAATTAGAACTGGAACCTGTGTCAAATCTTGTTAGACTTTACACTCTCTGTCTCTCTTCAGCCCTCTCCACCACTGTGTCCTCCCATAATACAATACTACCAGCACTCCTCTCCAGAGCCCAGTACTTGGTTGATAACGTGATTTATTTATAAGAGCTGGGTCTTGGCCTTTCTTAAGTGAGCTCCAGTCATCAGAAACTAATGCTGAACAACCCCTCTGAAACTGTCTCATGCAATCTCTTTAAATTATGATAAGAAAACTCAAGGGCCATCATTAAGTTATTCTGCCCCTAGTGAGCCATTAAGTCAATGTCTGGAGCAGGACTAGCACTACTGACTCCACCAGTGTCTTGGCCCCTTACTGTACTGCCTAGATCTTGCAAGGAAAAGAAACCCATGTCCTAGGTGTGGCGAGCTGAGTTCTCTCAAGCCTGCAACCTTTCTGGAGACAACACTTATAAGTGTTGAGGTCTGGTGTGGTGGTGAAGGGCAACATCCATACATGTCAATCATGTTTGGCCCCAGAGTTGGCTCTTTCCTTTTGGCAGAGAAGTTCTAGTCATCTAATCCCATAGGGAAAACGTGTATCAATCAGAGTGAACAGGAAATAGAGTTGCCAGTACTTTCCTGGTGGATTCCTGCATCTTCTAGGACTTCCTGATTCTCAAGCATTTGCAGGGCTTCCTACAGCAGTACCAGACCTAAACTACTCCTTGAATCACCACCACCACCACCACCCTCAACTCCTTGTAACCTATTTTCCAATATGGTCCCTCAGTCTGAGTCGACTCGGTCTATACATACCAACCCCAGGGCACACCCTCTCTACACAACTTCCTGTTCCCAATTCTGGTCCCATAGTCATGCCCCAGCTCCTAGATGTCTGCCTCCTCCCTCCTATGTCCCACTCCCACAGTTCCTCTCAGATGGGGTTGCAACAACAAATGTCTTTGAGGGCCAGGAAGATAAGGGAAATAAATACATGAAGTGCTAGGTGCACGATGAAGGGAATGGTGGGAAGTAGAGCAAACTAAGAAGTGCATGGCCCACCTAAATAAAATTCAGATTTTCAGAAATTTAAAGTATTCAGTTGTTCAAAGTACTTGCCACAGCCTGGATTTGGTAGGAACCCGTTTTCAACCCCTGTTTGCACTCTAATCTGTAGGCATTACTTTCTTCAAATCCTGACTCAGAGTCAAATGTGTATCTCTAATATTAATTTACTCATCACCATTCCTTTAAACCCCCTTAGCTGTATGGAGTTTCTGCACCATATTCTCTGGCTTTTGTATTCTATATACCTTAAGGGCAAGAACAGTTCACCTTTGTTCATACCTCAACTTTAGATCAGCCCTGCCTCAAACTTAGTTAACCAGAACCTCCAACAATATATAGTGTATAGTGTGCAAGTCTTAAAAAAGGAAAAAAAAAAAAGAAACTTTATTTGGTACAAATCCTATTCCTAAGTATGTAGATTTGTTTCATTGGCATCTTTGGAAATGCCTAACAATGGGGCAGAAGTTAATTTTCTGCATCTCCATAGTTCAAAGGAGAGGGACACATTCTGTTGTTAATTTGCACCAATACAAATAAACCATATGGCTTTCTGAATGACAGAGTCACTGTGACACTCAGCCAACTACGCCTGGACCATTTCTCACTTGTCTCCCAAAAAGCTGTCAACACAGGAAGTTAACCTTAATAGCCCATGAGTCCTGTCATCTGCTGACCTCTAGTGGACAGAAGGGATATAGTGACGAGTACAGTCTGGAATCCAGAACTCCTCCCTGAGGCCTGACTCCGGAAGACAGTTGACAGTCACATAGAAAAATCATCCCTTCCTCTGCAGTATAGATTTGGAGTGACTATAACAAAAAAAAAAAAAATTTACAGAGGCATTGAGCTATGGTCTTCTATTGTGGAAGACAAAGTTAAAATAAGTAGGAATCGGGGCGCCTGGGTGACTCAGTGGATTAAATCATCTGCCTTCTGGAAGGTCAGGTTGTGATACCAGGGTCCTGGGGAGCCCCGCATCAGGCTCTCTGCTCAGCGGGGAGCCTGCCTCTCCCTCCCTCTCTGCCTGCCTCTCTGCCTACTTGTGATCTCTGTCTGTTGAGTAAATAAATAAATAAAATCTTAAAAAAAAAAAAAAAAAGGAAAAAAAAACAAATTTGGGGTTTAAAAAAAAAAAAAAAAAAAAAAAACAGTGAGGCTGAGAGGAAACCAGGATGTGATCTTCACACCATGCAACAAACACCATTTAAAAAAAAAAAAAAATCTTTCAGTGCTGTTTGTTCTCTAATTTGTTTGTTCTTTATTAAAGCACATGTTTTTCTTTGTTACATAAGTATGTGTTTATCTTAGGAAGTATGGATATGCAACAAATCTCAAAATCACTCAGAAACCACATTCCTCTAAAATAATACCACTGACAGTATTGTGACAAGATCATTCTAGACGTTATGGACTGCATATGTAGATAGAGGATCACATTTTGCATCCACTTTCACTAACTGCCTCATTACTGCCATATTCCGAAGTCATCAGAGTTGCATGTTTTCTGAAGTTACTCTTCACCTGTGTTGTGTGTGCCAGCCATTCGGAGTCCGGGCTCATGAGTGTGCTATACCAGGCAAAATTACCTACATCTCTCACCTAGCAGCCCCCCTCATCAGACTTTGCCAGCTGGCTTAAGCAAGTGACTAATCACAGCATACCATTTTCTTTTCCAGATGGTAGTTAAAATAATAAATCTGGGCATGTGGAAAATAAATTAACATTAGTAGTATCTATTGCAACTACATTTATCATGGATTTAAACTGTGTGGATATGGCATTCTAGTCCTGCTTTAATAAATGTATTTTTTAAATGATATCTACAAAATATTTTCCTTCCAAAATTATGGGAGATATTTAACACACTTGAGAGAAAATTTCAAACATAATCAATCTGTACTTAAAAGCAAAACGTGATCATTGTTTCTCCAGGCATGTGTAGTTTGCCACCATGTGATAAACACAACAAGGAAAAGAACAGCATCTACTTAAGAGAAAGCCATGATGGTGGGGATGAGAGACAGCATGACCAGATTTAATGTTAAAGCAAAACTAAAAACTCTGGGATAGCACTTAAGTGAGCATGATGAGAAAGTATTGTTTCCTTATAATGATTTTAAATGGAAATTACAATTGAATCACAAATAAAAGTAAATTGTAGACAGTAAGGCGAACAAGTCTGTTTCACTCGGATTCACGGTGATTATCAAATTAGTAGCTGCTCATTCACTGCTAACCATTTTCAGTCTTCTTGGTCTCTCTAACAGCCCTGAACTGAAGCTTCATGGTGATTGCAATAGTGGCAGCTCATCAGGGCTGTATTTTAGCTCTGCTTTTGCCTTCCTTGTTTTTCCTTTTCATTGCTTGGCAAGGTAAAAGAAGAAAAGACCGTTAGAGGAGTGAAAACTTGTGCTTGCACCTGTTTTTAAAAGTCATGCAGTACCAGTTGAAGGCCTAACATCTGGCTGCAGGCTGTCTCCCAACCCATCTCCTAGCACTCTCGCCTCATTAACTCCACCCTAGCCACACTGGCACCTTCCTCTCGATCCACATGTCAAGCATACTCCTGCCTCAGGGCCTTTGCACCTGCTATTCCCTCTGCTAGAACATCCTTCTCACCTACATCTGTAAACTTCACTGCCCCACTTCATTCAGACCTGAGTTCAGATGTCCCCTCCTCAGAAAATTTGGCCTTCCCCAATGGACCCTTCCTAAATTAATATCCCTGTTACTTTCTACTTTCCCGGTCTGCTTTGTTTTTCTTCCCAAAATATCCTCATTACCTGATGTAATATTATATGCCTACTTTGTGTTTTGTTAGTGAATGAACCCAATATCGGGGAATTCTGAAAGAATGTCCAGCATGGGCCTGGGAGTACAATGAAATCACCAGGACATTTTGATGTACACCTTGGTTAAGAACATGGTATAAGGTAGGTACTTCATAGCTTTCGGCATCAGATGGTTAGATTAAAATTCCAGTTTGACAAGCATAGGACGTCAGAACTGTAGGCCCAGTCAGATACACAGTAGTAATAATACCTGTGTCCCAAGGTTATGCAGAAGATAACACCAGGTGATGGATTTGAGACAACTTCCTGAGCCAGAAAGTGTTATGTAAATATTAGTTACTAGTGCATCATTTCTTCTCTGAAGGTGATCTCCTTATATTTTGAAGAATAAAAATTTTTAGTAAGAATAAAATATATTTTTAATTAGAACCCCAGTCTTCTCTGAATCAGATCGTTGCTTCTATGTAAACTCTAAATTGTACGTCCATTTCTATCTCTGAAGGCAGTGCAAATGAGAAATGAATCAAATTTGGCCAATACTCATAGCCAATCAAAATAATTCTGTATTCCGAAATTCAAAATTAGCACAGCGATTTTGTCAGCGCTGCCCCAGAGCGGGCGCGGTGAAGAGCGACCTTCTGGGTTGAGAGTCACTGAACTTCACTTTGCCCTTCCCGAGTCCAGCTCACAGAGGAAGGTGGAAGCAGCTGGCGGGAGCGCTCGGAGAGGTGCAGGACAGGTGCCGCGGTGAAGGTGCCTCTGGGGGAGAGAGCCGCAGACAGCACTTCTGGGAGCCCCAAGCGGAAATGTGGCAATAGCTCTAATCAGAAGAGATTCCAGTGTGGTCCCCGAAGGGGCTGGGTCCTGTGACGTAAAACAATCGGTGAATTGAGTTTCCGACTCTAGCGGCCAGCCTGCACCACGCCAAAGAGGTCTTATAACAGAAGTGGCAGTGATAGGAATTAGTCCTACAGAGAACAGATGTGTGGTCGTCTTTTATGACACAGATCGTCAGGGAAGGACTTCAGATCACACAGGTGGGGACATTTTGTTATTCATATTTACGTAACCAAGGAAATAAATGTTTTATAGATACACTTCTATTTAGAAACACCGCTAGCGGGTTTAATTGGGTCAAGAGTGACACCTAGTGGAAAACTTTGCTAAACTCTGTTTTCTATCTCCTCCCCACCCTACCCCACCCGCAAGAGTCGAATTAATTTAGTTTATAAAGTTATTCCACAATATTTCCAAGGGGTCCTAACGCCAATGTCTTTGAAAATTGCACCCCAAATCCTGTAACATCAGGCTCTGTAAGAAATACGGCAAAAGGAGACCAAAAGCCTTGAACTAGTTTTAAAAGTATGAATGAAGAAACTGATAAAGGCGACACTTAAAAAAAAAAAAAACAAGAAGAAAAATCTTTGTCCCAGGTTTTTTTAGCATGGTATGAAAATTTTCCACTACACAATGAGAACAATTAGAATTTGACTAGGAACCTGTGAGTAGGACTTTTTGGATTGGAAGCAGGTAAAAAAACGAGCTACTACCTCTGGAAGCCCTGCTGAGTGACCAGGCCTCTGGCAATTGGCCCTTGGCTTGGGGTCCAGGAATCCACTCTTGCCCCCAATCTATGAGCTTCTGCAATTCATACTTCCCAACTAAAACTGGAGCAGGGCCATCTGGATGTCATCTTGGGCTTCTATCCCTCTTCTCATTTTTTCTTACCCTAAAATCAGAACATATGACCTAATACCCAGTTGAACCATAAAAGAGAGCCATTGTACTAAGGACTGCTACAAGAAATCCAAGATATTCACTTGCTGTAACGACATAGATGTGTATTTGCTCTTTGAGTTTGTTGTTTTTTTGTTTTGTTTTGTTTTTCTAATTTAGAGATCATGTGCTTGCAAGCAGGGAGAGGGGGCAGAGGGGTAAAGAGAATCCCAAACAGACACCCCACTGAGCACAGAGCTGATGCGGGGTTTGATCTCACAGCCCTGATCAGAACCTGAGCCAAAATCATTCAAGAGTCAGACACTTAACGGACTGAGCCACCCAGGCGCCCGAGGTGTATTTGCATTTAATGATTTCATAAAAGAATCATTCTACTTCCTAAATGGCCTCTGGGATCATAGTTTGCCTCTCCCCATAGCTCCACAACTATTTGCAGCTTTTCCAGAGGAGGACTTTACCAGCCCTTCAGTGACATCTCTGTGCCCTTCCAGTGCTCTCTGCTTTCTCTTAGTCCTTCATCCCCTCCTGGCCTGATTGCAGCTCTCCAGTTTTTAACCTTCCTCTTCTGCACTCCTCTCGGTCGCCTTCTCACGGGACTCCCACGGGCCCCTGTGCAGGGTTTCCATCCCAGAGTGCTCCCACCCAGCACCTCCATCCCAGCCGCCTCACAATGATTCCTCTGAAACTCACTGAGTAAACATCAATTTGCCATGGAAGAGCTCCCACTCCAGCGTCTCCTTTCCACTTAAAACACACACTTTATGACTCCCATGCCTGGTCTGCACCACGCAGTTGGTTTGCTCTAGAAGTCCTGTTGAGCCTAATGGCATAATTCACTCCTGTTTGTTTAATTGGTTAAATCAGATTAAAATGTGTTTTTGGCAGGGGTATAGTGTGCTCACTTGTGTGTATTTTAATTTTCACATACGCTGTCAATGCTGAGACCCAGAGGCACAATTTAAAAATTAAAAGTTTACAAAGCCATGCTGATGACAGTCAATGATAGTGAATAGGCTTCGCAGCCAGCAAATACTTAAAATAACTTGAATTCTCTTGAAGAACTACTGCTCTTCCAGGCCCAAAGAGGTATTGCTCCCTTCTTCAAGGTTCCCAAGTGGCTTCACCAGCACCATCAGGTAACCTTCATGAAAACACACAGTCCTGGGTCCCATCCCAGATCTCCTGAACTAAAATCTTCCGGTAGAGACCTGGAATCTTTTTCCCAAAGCTCTTAGCCAGCCTCACATATTTTCAGTCCAATGTTAGGAGGCACTGCTCTGAATCACTGCCCAAAGCTCACAACATTCAGAAAAATCTAGGAAAGCAACTTTTGTCAGTATTTCCCAGTCTAAAGACATGCATACTATCTTGATTTTGGCCATATCCATGAACCACCTATTCTACAACTGATCTAATATGTCTATAGCTATTGGCTTGCGTTTTTGCATAAATGATTTTCTTTTTTTAACTTTTAGCATGACCATAAAATCATGACTTTGGCGTATAGTGCACAATATAATAAATATGCATCATTAAAAATCATTTTAAAATGCTTTTCCCTGCAGCAGTATGCATAGTTTGTGTACCAATGGGGTACACCTACCGTACCTGAGAAAATGCTGGTGGAAAGAACCTCTGGTCCCACTTTTCCTTACAAAGAGGGCCCTGAGGACAATTATGAATAGGGGAATTTGTATGGTTCCATTCTTTACCCATCCTGTCTTCCCTTTAATCCGTAACCAACCAAATCACTGGATGTGGGGGCCAGGGATCAGTCATTCTAATATAAAACCAGGGGTAGAACCCATCATTATTACATTTCCCCTCTAAAAGCCATTCTCCCCAGTTGGGAACTCCCATTACCCTCTACCACCTCCATGGGGCTACCTTGTATTCGATGATAAACAGAGGATTAAAAAGCCACTTAAAGTATTCCCACAAGTACAATTCAGAGCCAAGAGGTTGATGCCTTGACTCCAGAATGCCGGGGAATACCAACCTCCAGGGCCGTCTTGTACTTGTGCTGGACTGATACTCTTGTACCTTCACAGCAGCAGGCCCTTTTCTTCCTTTCTCTTCCTTCCTTCTTGTTTTACCCTTTCATTAGTTAAAATAAATGACATATTTTTTTTTTCTTTGAAAACAAATGTTCATGGAAGAAAAATTAGAAAGCAAAGGTAAAACAATGAATTTTGGAACACTGAAAAGAAATCAAATAAAACGGAAAAAAAAAAGAAAGAAAAGGTAATATACATAAACATTTTTAAACGTCCATAATGCAACCGTGGAGACACTTTTAACCCTTGAGGATATATATATTCCGAACCTTTCCTAGAATGTGTGCCAGGATTATTCACAGATTGATGTGTGCTGAACTCAGTACTAGAAAAGAACAAGGGGTGCTTCCTTTAGCCTCCTTTATTTCGAACCCAGCACTTGATACATTTAAGTTGCAGAGCTAGAAATGGAAGCTAGCAGGCACTAGAAGGCAAAAGCTCACCCTTCAGGAAGGAGGCTGGTGCTGAGTGGAGGACAGGGACTGGGACAGGAGGCTCATTAGGGGAGGAGGCCAGTGGTAGTGGGTTCTTCAGAAGGGGAAGACCCATGCCCCACGCACCCCCAGACAGCCTTCAAGTAGTGACTTGGCTTCTCAGAAGGGGGACTGAACCCCAGATTTTTGGCCTTATCCTACAACGTAAGATCCTTATACCCAACTTTTTGGTATCCACCCCAACTTGGTGGAGGAAATGAAGCTGATATCTTAGAAAAAGGGTAATAAGCACCTCGATGGCTCCCACAGAGACCTGAACAGTTGTAGCCCCTCTGTTTGCTGTATACCATGTAAAACTCAGCTGAGATGGAATTTCCAGCCAGTTCTGGTGAGTGGGTGGGGCCCAGTTTATCTCCTTTAGCACGGTTAAAGCCCTTTGGCCAGAGACCCCAAAAAGGGAATTGAGAGGGGCTTTTTAGGGCATTTGGGCTTTTTATGGATATGTTTAAGGAGACATTAGGGCAACGGGGATCAAATCTGGACTGGGTTCTGTCAAGAAGAAAGGGAATTGGGTGATAACTATCTTAATTTTCACCTTAAAAGGAAAAAACTGAAGTGGGGGAGAGTCGTCATCAGTTTAAAAAGAAAGTAGCAGTCATCAGTGTTAGAAAAGATATTTTAGGTTGTAGAGTGGCTTTTTCTTTATCTTGTTCCAAACATGGTCAGAATGGCCTAGTACAGTATTGTTTATATTCTTTAAACATTGTTAACTTCCACTTGGCAACATCATGATCCAGCCACTAGCAAAGCCATTTTTTACTTTACTGAACAAAGGACTATGTAATTTCTTTGGCCAAATTAACATCCATTATATATCTACACAGATTTTTTTTTTTACAAATATAGGAGTATACTTTACATACTGTTTGAAAATCTATTTTACCTAATAATATATCAGCAAGAGTAGTTTGTGACAGTATTCCTGTGTTATTTTAAATGGTATTAATGGGGTTCCATTGTGCAGATAAGCCATACATAGCTAGCTAGTCCCATACTGCTCCACACTAGAATGATTTCCTCCATGCATTTAAGCCTGTTTATGTGTGTATGTGTGTGTGTGTGTGTGTGTGTGCGCGCGCACGTGTGTGCTTTTGTAATCAGTGCAGTAATGGACATCTCTCTGTATCTAAGATTTTGTGTATATCCACAGTTAGTTCCTTAGGATAAATTTCCACAAGTGTAATCACCAAATTTAAGCGGGACCACAGTTCTAAGGCTTTTGGTAATATTGTCTAATTACCCTTAAAAGTTGTACAATGTTTACTCTCACAAAGCAGTGTGGGAGAGTGATTTTAACCCTGCTCCTTCAATGTGCTGTGTAGTTTTGCAATTACCTGCTTTTATTGGTTTCACATTTGGTAGATTTATCTACCTCCACATGAGTTCAGTTGATCTAACCATGTTAGAGAGACCAAACTATCCACTTAATTGCTTCCTGAGTAAGAGTTTTTATCACTAGTTAAGTAAACAGTCAAAGGAGATGTCCTGTTGATAGTAAATCAGGACTGGTTTCCATACACAGAGGACAGTGTGTTAAAGTTAAGGTTTTTGCTGACAGAAATAGTTCTTTGAGTTGTATCTCGAGCATTTACAATTTCATACTCTATGACATTTCAATAAACATTTGTTGACTCTCTTTTAAACTGTCTGATCCAATTAGATTCTTCTGGTTGCGAGTGACAGAAAAACTCAATTCTTTTTTTTTTTTAAGATTTTATTTATTTATTTGACAGAGATCACATGTAGGCAGAGAGGCAGGCAGAGAGACAGAGTGGGGGGGAAGCAGGCTCCCTGCTAAGCAGAGAGTCCAAGGCCCAAGGCGGGGCTGGATCCCAGAACCCTGGGATCATGACCTGAGCAGAAGGCAGAGGCTTTAACCCACTGAGCCACTCAGGTGCCCTGGAAAACTCAACTCTAAATGGCTTAAACCAAAAGCAGAGTGGAATTTATTGACTCATATAACTGAAAACCCTGGAAGACCATATAGGCACAGGTGTGGCTTCGTGCTGAAATTAAAGGCTGCCACCAGGATACCCCTCTGTTTAGCTGCCTTTGGACTGGCTTGATGCCTAAGCTCTCTGTGGTGGCCTTTGGCAGCCTCAGGCTTTGTCATCACAGTCACGGGATGACTGCAGGAAAAACGGAAGGAAGTCATCATTGATACTGGGCAGGAAAACAACAAACACCCCCATTCTGACTCTTCCAGAATTCTAGAGCCAGTAGGAAACTTGGAAATCACCTAGTCTAACGTTTTTCAAAAGGTGTTTGTTTTGTTTTGTTTTGTTTTGTTTTGTTTTGTTTTGTTTTGATGGATCGAAGATCTTTTGCTTTCTTGGGGCACCTGGGCAGTTCTTTCGGTTCAGTGGCTGCCTTGGGCTCAGGTCATGATCTCAGGGTCCTGGGATGGAGCCTCACATAGGGCTCCCTCTCAGCATAGAGTCTGCTTTTTCCTCTCCCTTGGCCTCTCCACCCTGCTCATGCCTGCTCATGCTCACTCTCTCTCTCTCAAATAAATAAATAAAATCTTCTCTCTCAAATAAATAAATAAAATCTTCTAAAAAAGATCTTTTGCTTTCTTCACATAAGATATTATGATAAAACCAAATACATAAAATAGAATAAAACAGAACTGCTCATATTGAAACAGGGGTGAGAATCCTAAGCCCCAAGTACTTCAACCCCTGTCTTCTTCCTCATCCTCTCTGAACCTCCCATAAGACGCACTGATCACTTTCGAGTAGGGAAGATGAGGCCCCGAGCACATCCATGGCTGACTCTAGGACACACAGCCCATGAGTGATAGAGCCAATGGAGCTCAAGTGCCCTTCACCCTGTCCCTCTGTCTTGCTTCCCTCACCTCTGTTTATTTCTCACTACCATTCTGAGTATTGTGTCTCACTTCTATTTTTGACTTAGCACCTCTGCACCCACCAAAAAAAAAAAAAAAAAAAAAAAAAAGGTAAACAGAACTGAAAGTCTCGGTTGCCCACCATGCATGTATATGCCCAGCCCTTGTGCCTCCAGCCACAGTGGATCAGCAAGACAGGCTGAGGACCAAGCAGGTTCAAAGGTCCATAGAGCTTCTGTATTCCTCCAAGGCCACTTGAGGTTTTTATTTTAAATCACCAAGATGATGCCAGAATTCAGTGTTTCTCAGGGTATCACCTAAAGACATTGTGGCAACTTCTCTAAGAGCCTCTTAGGGATTCTTGAGTTTAGAAGATATTTTTGGGCAGAGTGCCAGATGAGCGACAGAAGCGAAGGGACCCAAAACAAGAGTCCTAGAGTTCACTGTCCTATGAGAAATTAAAGGCTGTCCTATGTCCTATGAGATCATCAGTTCGCCTTTAAAGGATAGAAACATTTTCTTTAGTACACAATTGAAAGTTACAGCCAATATTGAGAAAAAAAATGAAAAAGATGACCAAAGTTATGCGAATACAAAAAAGAATCTGAAGTGGTTACAAATAAATATTTTAAATAGCTAAAATAAATAGAAATAATAAATGATTCCATCAATGCCTGGTGAGAAGTATACCCCAAAATATCACCATTATGTTTCATATCACCATAATGATTTTCCTGTCACAATTATCATCATATCACTATTACATTTCATTTGCCTTCATAGCCAAGAGATAGATATGGAGGACTAAGGTAATTCACCAATATATTCTCTTTTTCTCCACCCATCATCCAACTCTTTCTCCCAGTTTTAATTAAAGCTTTTCTTATGCAGAAGATTTGGGGCATACAAAAAACTCAGAAAACTACATTAATACATTTTCCAAATAAAACAAAATAAAACGGTAAAGGTCATTGGGACCTTGGTAACATTCAGAGCTCCATATATATAAGATCGTGGGTTAGAACCAATGGATAAATGTCACAGGAGATCAGGAAGGGGGCAAGCCTCTCCTCTGTAAAGAATGAATTTTGGAGGGTCTCAGTAAATATAACTCACCGTTTATATGGAGGAAAAGAGTTTCTATCGAAACTATGCTTCCTATAAAAACCCACATGTATCCTTTTTCATTGTACACTGGTATTCTGCAAATAAAAGAAATATGTAATTTTGTGAAGCTAGAGACGTAAAGTCTCTCCATATGTTCAAGTTATAAAAGGAAAATTTTTCTGTTGGACATAGAAGAAAAAGGAGAAGACTGAGCATGTATGGATATATTCCTTCCAGATCCAAAATCTCTTTGTGAGATTAGTAACATAGAAAATATATTAAGCCTCTCATGGTTTATAGAATTTTGAGGTCTAGTTCACAGAGAAATGTGATTGTCAGGAGAAATTTTTTTTCATTTTTTTCATTCATTTTTTTCACCTTTGGGTTTGAATAATCAAAGAAATTAATTCATATTCCCCTGTGACCACTCACTTTATTGTTCACACCTCAGTTTTTGGCCACCTGGTGGCCAAATTATATTGTAATTTTGTGTTTATTCATCCATCTTTCCCACCACCAAACTCAGCAAAGGCAAGGACAGTATCTTACTCATTTAGGATCCCGAAGGTCCTTGGAGAATGCTTGTCCCTCAGTAAATAAAAGAAACAGAGGCAGAAAAGCGATCAAATGAATTGTATCAACACCCCTTCAATGCTTTGATTTGCTGCCATTTTCACCTTTTTTCCAAATTAATAAAAGGCTAAGTATAAATTCCAAAGAAAAATTGGGTCAGATGATTCGTAGACCATGGTCAATTAAGGATTGGGACTGTGGAAGAAAGTTCTAGAAACATTGGGTGAAATTAATTTATCCCCAACAATACCTTTTGCTTTTTTCCTCTGCCAATTTAATCAAAAAGGTAAGTAGGCCTAAAACGCAGCATTGTCAGGGAAATGGCAGTTGAAGACAAATAGGGTATACCAGAAGAGGGCACTCTTACCACAGATATTTACAGTTAACATTTTTTGAACATTTGCCCCACAGCAGGGCCAACTGAGAAAGCACAGCATTCTTTCCTAAGGAGCTCATAATTCTCCCAGCCAAGCAAGGAAAAGGAAAAACACCAAGGGTAAAAAAAATTAGAGAAGAATGCCAGAGGTGATGACCACGCTCCCTGGCCATTGCAATCCGGAAGCAGAGCTTTATATGGTTCTCAGAGCACTATTTACCTTCTCCTCACAAAAGCTAAATAAATAAATAAATAAATAAATAAAAGAAGGAAAAGATTTAAAAAAAAAAAAAAAAAGGCCAAAGAGAAACTACCACTATGCCAACCACCACTATGCCAACCAACCCACATTCTGGCCTGCCTTAACCCCTCCCTCTGTATTGCCTTTCAACTCTTTTTATTTTCCTGTATTAAACAAGTCATTTCCTTCTAGGGCTAGGCCAAACCACATTTGCCGGAAGTCTATAGTGTTAATGATAGTGTTGTACTTTATAGGGGAAGAACAGCCACATGCTCCCTGATGCCCCGTGGAGAATGCCTAGGCTTCCGAGCTGTGGAAACAGATGAACCCTATCTCTGCCTTCACGCTTCTTTGGAACAGTTACAGATACAGAACTTTTGGTTCTCCTCCTCCTCTGATACCTATCATTGTACACGATTGATCCAGACATTGGGAGGAAGGTACCCCATCTCATCCTGTCCCCAAAGCCCTGTCTTTCCCAAGGCCAGCCCTGTTTGGGGATTTCATTTGTGTGCTGGTCCAAAAGATGCCCTCCTCCTAGACTATGTATGACTCTACAGTTCCAACTCAATTGCCCCACCCTGGTGCAGGCTCTCTTCATTCCTATGGGTTCCTAGGGGTCTCCCCGCTCCAGTGCTCGTCCTCTATCTGTCCATCACACTGCACTGGAGTTCCCTTCCTTGAAAAAGAACTGATGCTTGATTCCTGCAGCCTTAACCCATTATTCTTCTCATTGTTTACTCCAGCCAGATTGGCCTGTATGTTTTTCCAGGAACATAACTGTGCTGCTGCCTAAGGGCCTTTGTACTTACTGTTCTCTCTGTCTAGAATTATATTCTCCAATACCCACATGATTCAAGCTCTCACCTCATTCAGGGTTTTGCCCAAATATCATGCTTTCCCTGACCATGGGCATCCAAAGCAGCTACCTGCTGTGTTACACTCTATCTTCTTACTCCTCCTTACACTGCTTTATTTTTCTTACAGAGTTATGACATTATGTTATATATCTGATTGCTTATTTCTGTCAGCTCCCTGAGGGCAGAGACTTAGTTCTGTCTTGTCCACAACTACATTTACAATACCTGGCACTTTGGATGTTTCCAATAAATATTTTCTGAATTAATTAATTAAACCATGCCTTTCATCCACTCAGTTCCTTCCTCCATTCCCTCAGGTACACCTCATTCGTTCCAGAGTTGAACCAAACCCTCTGGCATGGCTTTCAGGGCTCATGATCTCACTCTCCCCTCCTTTTCTGGCCTTATATCCTACCACACCTCCCCCACCTGCAGTGGACCCTGAGCTGTAGTCAAATCTAGTGATATATCCTCCACTCTCATGTCTGCTCCCCTGTGCTGCTAACTCTGCGCCATCACCATTTGCTGAAATCCCCCTAATCTCTCAAAAGCCTTCTGAGGTGCCGTCTCCCCACCTTGGAGACTTCTCTATTCTCCCTCCCATCCCAGCCACTGACAGTTCTGTCCTTGGTATCAGTTTGTACATCTCTTAGGTTATGTACTGTCTTACACATTATCTCTCCATTTAACTTTCTCTGCCAGTAGACAAAATATCAGAACTTGATATTTTCTCACAGAGAGCGGGGATCTCAACTTCAAATGCCGGCAGAAGCTAGGCACAAAGGGAAATACATGCGACTATCAGTCTCCTTGGGCTTCTGTAACAGAACACCACAGATGGAGGATTTAAACAACAGAAACTTCCTTTCTTATAGTTCTAGGGGCTGGGAGTCCAAGATGGAGTTTCCATCAGGACTGGTTTCCGGTGCGAGCTCTCTTTGGGTTTATGGATCTCCGCCTTCTTCTCCCTGTGTCGGTGTCTTTCCTTTTCTTCTGTAGACACGTGGTGAGAGAGAGAGAGAGAGCTCTCTGGTGTCCCTTCCCCTAAGGACATGGGTCCTAACTGCTTGCTTGCTTGCTTTTTTTAAAAAGATTTTATTTATTTGAAAAAGAGTGAGAGAAAGAGGAGAGACGGTGAGGGAGAAGCAGAAGCAGACTCCCTGCTGAGCAGAGAGCCCGGCATGTGGCTTGATCCCGGGACTCTGGGATCATGTATGACCTGAGCTGAAAGCAGACACTTAACGTACTGAGCCATCCAGGCACCCTAACTGCTTTCTTAACGGCCCTATCTCTGCATATATAGTCACATTGGGGTTAGAGCTTCAAAATAGGAATTTAGGGTGACACAGTTCCATCCATAACAATGGGCCAGATAGGATTTAGGGAAACTGGAGACAGTTCCCCACTTATCTGGGGCTGCTGCCACTCAGTTCTAACACACGGTCCCAGGCCTGACACAGAAGCCTCATATACCCCTCACTTCATAATTTGAAAGAAGCTGAAAATCTAGATCATATGTAGGTGAGAACTCTTCATTTGAAGTTGCCAGTAACTAGTTAAAATGTATGTTTAGCCTATGAGAACAAAACATTTAACAAGGCAGTGTTCTGGATGCCGGTGGAAGAACTGGGCCAATAGCAAAACCTTGTTAAATGGTCTTGTGAGGAAATACTTCACTGATGTCTGTATGTGCCATTGTTTGGAGAACTCTGAAATGAAGATGACATGGTAGGGGAAAGTCTGATTTCTAACTTATGTAAAGACTGCCTACTCCTCCCCCCATTTTCCGTGGTGGTTGTCCACTAATAAATTCGGCTGGCCCTGCCCGTCTCCATTCCCATCTCCGTTGCCTGACCACGCGAACCTGGGCAGACCCTTTCTCAGGGCTGCAGTTAATGCGGGAGAGTGAGAAACTGGAGTTGATTCACAGAAAGCCACCGAAGAGGTGAGAGGTCTGAGAAATAAAGATCAGGGAAGGTAAAAGGAACCAAGGTAATTCTGCTCAGAGGCGAGAGGGTTACAGGGTTAGCCAGCAGTGGTTTTCAAGTATATAAAAGTCTCTTGCCCAGGTCAGTAATGACCTGTTCTCCCTACTGAGAACAGAACAAACAGAAAACAGACTCCAAATGCAACATGGGGATTTGGATGTCTCTTTCCCCAACGTAAGCATTTGTAAGGACTTTTGTGTTTGAATGGAACTTCACAGTGGAAAAGTTCTTTTTTTCATTCATTATCTCCCTTTGGCTGTAACATTCTGTGATTCTTTGAAAGTCCTGTCAGAAAAGGTTGTTCATAACAAGAGAATGAGCCATAAGGTGAAAGAAAGACTCTCATCTAGATACAAGGGTGATGTGACGTTGCTCAATGAAGGGTATAATATTTCTATATTTACCTATGAGATTCACTTCATGCACAAAGCAACAAAAATCCAAATGAACTTAGTAAGATGTTCTAGGTCGTAGATGACTATCAACAGCCACATTCTCCCCCTCATATACTTTCCAGTTACATACCAAGACAGCCGGGTTTTCTCCAGGAAATGAGGAGTGATAAAGAAGATATATAAATAACTAGATACACATAAGCAAACGCACGACCTGTTCCATGAGAAGTGCAGAGTCATGATCCTCCAGGGCTGAGAGGATCTGCCCTTGAAGGACAGCTGGACCTTTCCTAAGGGCCATCGTAGTGACTTGCATTTCCTTAATTTGCTAAGTGAAAGGAAGAGGAGGAGTGAGCTTTTGTCTCTGGAAATTTGGCAAACCTGGAGCTACAGTGAACTGGCCTCCAAGGCAGCCCTTGGCAGCACAACAATGTTGATAAAGACCTGGATGTTTCCTCTGTGCTTCCTCTCCCCAATGTGGCCCAAAGATCCCTGTCCCCACACACCCCCACTCACAGCCAGCTCTTTTTGCCGGGTACGTCCACAAACCCCAAAAGCAGCCTACTCTCTTTCCTCACAGGCTCTCTCTGATGAGGAATTCCTGCTGAAGTTATATGGCTTACTCCTCTTTCGAAGAATGCCCATTGTCACATAAGTCACAGGAATGAATCTGGAGGATTTCCCGGGTTTCAGATGAACACATGCCCTCACACAGGTAAAACCTGCCTGCCAAGTTTGTGGCATTCCTCGTTCCTCCTCTTTCTGCCACTCGCCAAGATTTCTTTCTTTACCCCAGTATTGCCCAACTCGATGTTTCTTCTTGGTGGACTTTTAAAGGCACTCTGTATCCTATTTTAAAGAGGACTAGTTTTTAACTAATAAGAGCAAGAATGCCAAAATTACATCAAAGAGAAGTGTTTTGTTTTGTTTCGTGTGATAGGACTCTATCTGAAGGGTACAATAAGGAGAGGGGATTCTATTTAATTAGAACTCATAAATTGTCGCTGGACATCTGGAATCAAGGGTGAGTACACCAGGAATTTGAAAGGCTGACAAGCACGAAGAAGGTATTTGAGACCATGAATTCAGAATAAGCGAAGGGGCAGCTTATCTCATTGCTGGTGGTTTCTTCCAAAGCTGTTATGCTCAGTGCTACTGGATTCCGCACTGACTTAGCATAAAAATGAGGGGATGAGGACATTGAATCTATTTGTTTTGAATAGAGATTACACATTTGAAATTCCATCACATAAATTTGGAGCCAGACAACCTGGATTCAAATCCCAGATCTGCCATTTGCTGTGACAACCTGACCAAAAAAATGTCATCTCTAAAATAAGGACGAGAATACCAACCTCCAAGGTTGCTGTAAAAATTAATTTATATAAGATACATTATGCCCATGGCAGTTGTTAGCATGTATCTTTTGAGATGTGGTGACTATTATCATCATTATAGTAATAATAATAATAATAATAAAACATTTTCACTCCTTGTAGCCTTCTGGAACACACTTCTACAGCTTCCAGTCAAACGAACTTACCTTGAAAGTAGACATTAGCAACCCGGAGTATTGTGGCAAAGGCAGCCCTGGTATTGGTTCAGGCATTGTATTTCCAGTGTCTTCCGCTGAGGTACAGAAATGTGTTCGCTGTTTCCTAGGCAACCTCCCTCTTTCTGTCACCCTCCCTCCACCTTCCAGCAAACCCACTCACCTCTGTCCTGCCCTGTGGCTACTCCTCTTTTCATCCTCTGTTCTTTAATCAAAACTCTTTTTCCTTCAGGACTGTGATGTTCTGTGTGTGTGCTCAGACAAAGGTATCATCAGTTTCCTCCTCAACCAACTGAAACTGCACTAGATACTCAAGAGGTCTTGATAAATGGGAGTTTTCATCCCTCATCTGTGAAGTGAGAGATCTGGACAAGGTTACCTCTAAATTCCCGGGATTCCACAGAAATTCATAGTCAGTTGTGAAGCTGGTGTATATTTTCGTGCTGGCAAGAGAATTTTTTTAACCACCCACACTCCTCCTAGTTGAGACTAATCTCTGGTTGGGAGGTTAAGTGATATTTAAAGATACCCAGAGAAACTGGATCACCCCTAGCCCACACACAAACACCAGAACAGTATTAAGCTCCTTACCACCCCACTTCTGAATGGTGGCTGGCCCTCACTCTGGACATGAACATGGCTAGAGAATTAAAATTAAGGTTGCCACCTGTTAAGAATGTTTATGGACAGTCCACGGACACGTAGGTCAACTTCATCCTAGAGGGACCCTTTGATCAGAAGCTGTGACTTTGGATTATCAGAAGCATGACAGGCTTCTTGAGCAGACTCTAAGAACAGTCCAGGCACCCCAGGTTTCTGGTAGCATCTACTGGATTCAGACTGGGGTGACCTGACCTGAAGATGGCACTTGAGATTAAGTCAAATTTAGAATTCAATGGCTGGTCTGTCAAGCAGAGAGGACCGTCTATGGGACTGATGGCTCCAGAAGGGCCCAGTAATGAAATCATGTGCCTGGGATATGCAGCTGGCAATCATGCTCTTTATGGATCACTTTCAGCAGCAATAAAGATAAAGTGCTTTATAATGTGTTCATCCATTTGAATAGAGTCAGTAGTAATGTTAGAAAGTGGTTTGTATTAAGAAAAGGCTGGACTGCATTTGAAAAGGAGAAGTGCGTTTTCTTCACGGGATTATTTTGGAGAACCAAATGAATGTACATGAGATGCTTCATTAAATCATAAATCAGTCTGGCAGGTGATCCTAATCTGCTCCTGGCAAAAGTGGGAATTAGAGCAATTGAAACGGTAGAAACAAATGAGCTACAGGTGTGCCTTGTTTTGTTTTGGGTCTCATTTGGATTATTATGGGTTACATCAAATATATTTCAAAAAGTTTATAGTAGATCATCCCAATAAACAGATTTCGAGTTTCTAGGAAGCATCAGACATTTATTTGATGGACACACAAGGGACAAAGTAAGGTTTCTAGGATGTCCTCCTGGAGACTCAACACCTTCTGAGTAAATCCCCCTATTCCAAAGCTGTTCTCTACCCCCTCTCTTCCAGGGGAAAAAGTAAGTCACGTGGAGGGAAAACTGGACTCCTACACTGAGGTGGAAAACACCGAGATAACTACCTGGAGAGAGGCACTCTGCGGGAAAAGGTTGCTCTGATCCTTAGGAAGAAAGTAAACCTATGGAGTGCCAAGCTGGGTCCCTAGCCTTGAAATCCTGCCAGTCACCATCTAAAGTGTTGTTCCCACTAAGCTGATCCATGCTTAAAGCTAACACATCATCTTCCTTTTCTTCATCTCCTCAAATTGCCCTCTTTTATGAACTTTCTAGTTCGTTGATTTAATTAACAAATCTTTATTGAGAACTAAACTATGGGCCAGGCACTGTGTGAAGGGCAGAGGTAAAAATGAGCGATGGTCCTTGTCTATCTGCCCTCACATTTTACTAACAAACAAGCAAACAAATAGAAAATAACCAAACGAATGGCTAAACATATAATATATTGTTAGATGAGGAGACATAATAAGAAAAATTAAATAGAGTGAGGGGAAAGGGAGGGATGGAGTAGTCAGAGAAGGCCTTTCTAACACAGGTACATTTTAGGAATCTCTGTGAACCTGCAGGAACTTTGGGGGAGAGTAATATTGTCATGTTTTATGTACTGGCTGAAAATTCCAATTTTCCAAACTACAAAGGTAAAATAAATGTGTGGAGAGGCAAGATGGGGACTGAAAGTGAGGGAGCAAGTCAGGTAGATAACCTGGAGAAGAAGGTTCGGGTTGGAGAAACTGGCAAGTGGAAAGGCCTTACGTAAGATTTTGCTGGCCTTGTTCAAGGAACAGCAAGGACATCTGTGTGGCTGGAGAAAGTGAGCAAGGTGGGACAATGGGCAGAAATGGCTCTTTGGGAACTCCAGGTGTCTTTTACTCCTCCCACCCTTTCCTGTATTTGTTTATCTTTTCTAAAGGGTGACTCTCTGAAATCACCCTTCTCCTGCTTCTCTCTGATCTCTCCCCCAAATTCAGGCTCCATTTACTTTATGCCTGGATTACTGAAGAGCTTCCTAACTGGCCTTCCAAACTCCTGCACCAGCATCTATTGCTCTAATCACTGTACTCTAAGCTTCTAGATTAGTCTTCCTAGAGCATTGCTTTCATCCTATCTCTTCCTCCCTTGCATAAAAATAGCTTAGCGTTACCTATAGGATAAAGCAGCAGCTCCTTAGCATGCCCCACCTCCATTCCTGCCTCAATCTGCCCTGAGCTCCATCTTTCCTGTATCTCTCTGTTCCCATCTTCCCAACTCCAGTGACCTCCACCCATCATGCCATATACTCGGGGTCTTCACTCTCAAGCCTTGAAGCCCAGCCTATGACCACTTTAGCCTATTCTGAGTAACCCATCCCAAAAAAGATCTCCTCCTCTCTTGAACAGCTGGTACACTGAGTCATAAATATATCTCCAACTTACCGCTTACTATATAGCAATATATAAGGCCCATAACTTTATTCTCTAGTCCTAGCCCCCCTCCACATTAGACTAAGTTCATTGAGGGTGTGAACCATGTCTTCTACATTCTTTACATCATTTGAGTGCCATATATATATATATATGTATATATATATATATATATACAAGCCATATTTTATATGTGGACAATAAATGCTAGCAAAGAAAAAGTTATGGGGTTTTGAGCCCTGAAATGGGTAAGAAAAACAAAATGATCAAATTGTATCAATGAAGCCATCCTTTTTCTGCTGCCAAAAGGGGCCATTCAAGGCAAGATCATCTTCCTCATAATATGAAGGAAGGGGAGCTTCGCAGCATGATCACAAAAATTTTATTTTTTCACCCCCTATATTCAGCAACTAGGTAAGTAATCAGATAGTTCCCATATTCATGTTAAGCACTGAGTATATGTAACTATAAATTCTCTAGGGAAATGCTATCAATGTGACTGAACCAAATCTAAAAACTGTACACACCTATCTGGACTTCTAGTAAATAATGCTAACAGGGCTGAAGAGCTTTATAAAAGTGAGAAGATAGCGGGGTGCCTGGGTGGCTCAGTGGGTTAAGCCTCTGCCTTTGGCTCAGGTCATGATCTCAGGGTCCTGGGATCGAGCCCCACATGGGGCTCTCTGCTCGGCAGGGAGCCTGCTTCCCCCTCTCTTTGCCTGACTCTCTGCCTACTTGTGATCTCTCTCTCTCTCTCAAATAAATAAACAAAATCTTCAAAAAAAAAAAAATGAGAAGATAGTTCCTTCAGTCCTCAATACCAATGTCAAAGGCTGGACAACAGCAATATTTTTTCCCATACAGAAAGTTAATATGGCAGATAAAAACATAGGCAAAGTTTAGGGGTGCCTGGATGGTTCCGTCGGTTAAGCAACTGCCTTTGGCTCAGATCATGATTCCAGAGTGGTGCAGTCGAGTCCTGCATCAGGCTCCCTGCTCAGTGGAAAGTCTGTCTGCTTCTCCCTCTCCCTGGGTGATCTCTCTCACCTTCACTCTCTCTCAAATACATAAATAAAATCTTACCCTGAGATCATGACCTGAGTCAAAGGCAGAGGCTTAACCCACTGAGCCACCCAGGTGCCCCTAAAATCTCATTCTTAAGTAGCAAGGTTTCCAACAAGAAATTCAAGTAGAAATCTTTTCACCTTTGAGTGCCTAATGGCCTTGCCGAGCATTGCCCAAAGGAATTGAACTGCCTGGACAGTATTTTATGTGTGGTCTTTGAAGTTAGCACCTGCCAGGGTCTTTGAAGTCCTATCTTGCAAACTCATAATAATCATAATTAAGTTAAAAATAAGAGATGCCAGAATTCTGTACTCAAATCATATTTCACCTGATTTCAACAAGATGAGGCACTGGAAGGGAAGGGTGGGTATGTAGGTGGATGGGAGGGGTTGGGTGGCAAATCATTAACTTTGCCTTTCCTCTTCCCTTTATTCCTGGAGGGCCTGCCTCTGTGGTTACACCATCCTTGGGAAGGTTCGGGAGGAGACTGGCTCATAGTGACGGTAGGTGGAGGCCTTACCTGACATGGCAGGCAGAGGCTCCAGGACCCTCCAGGTCTTCCCACCAGCAAAAGCATAGAATCCCTTTATTATTGGCTAATTTGCGCAGCTTGCTTCCCTCTCCGTGAACCTGTAGGACTTTTGAGGAAAGCTAATACTTGAAGCTGTCACGTATCTCTGAGGGCAAAGGTTGAAATTTGCTGGCTTCCGGGCCCGGCAGGGCTAAGAGGGGACTGATGCTAACAACCTGCAGTGAACCCCAGCTGCGTGGAGCTGTGCAGTGTGGGCCGCTGCTACCAAGCCTTCCGACCTTTCCAAAGAAGCCAAGAAGCCACATCTTTATGTGAAGTCCCCTCCCCCGACTTTTTGACGTTGACCACTAACTCTGGCTCGATACAACACTGTACAGACCAAACCAAACGCACCCACAGGCCGGCAGTGAAACACGTCAGCACGCGTGTCTCAGTTCATCGCATGGGAGAAGTGAGGGTAGAGCCCGCAGCCACCTGGTCACAGAGGCAGGCGTGAAGGGCAGTGCTTCAAGAGAATCTGAAGGTCTGAGCGTGAGTAGAGCGACTCTGCTGAAGGTGGGCTCTGCAGCAACTTGCCTGGGCACCAGCCTGCAGGTGCAGGAGAGGAAGGGCCCACACAAGGAGCCTCCGGAGGGTTTCTGAGCAGCGGCTTTGGTCACAGCCCATCTACCTCGGCTCTCTACCCCTTGTCCAGGCCCACCGTAGGATATTCCCAGGCACATTGAATAATACATCAGCTATGGCTATGCCAGTATAACGACAAATAGGAACCAGGCTAGATTAGTATTCTTTTTTTCCTTCTGATTTGGAAAGAAATTTAAAACTTTTCTTGGGCCCCTTAAAGTATTGTGGGCCTTAGACCCTGGCCTCCGGTGCCTAAGGGATCAATGTGGCCCTGCCTGCCTCTGGCCCACCAGTGCTTGGACTAAATGCTGAATGAAAACTCTTGGTTACTAGCTTCTGGTGCCCGTCACTGTGAATACGACAAATCAATAGTCCTGTTAGGAGGCGGCTAGATTATTGTGGACACAAAGCATAGGCCATAAAAGTGGACTACATCAGTTCAAATCCCAGCCCCGTCACTTACCCTCTCTGTGCCTTGATCTCCTCATCCATGAAGCAAGAACAGTAACAGTACTTACCTGAGAATTCCTGTGAAGATTAAATGGGTTAATACATGTAAAAAGCTTAGGAAAGTACCTGGCAAAAGTCAGAAATAAGTGTTAGATGTTATTTTGTTCTCTTGTGTTCCCACATCTCACTGGCTTTATGGTTCTGGATATTGATGATGAAAGTGTCAAGGGAACATGTTAAAAACTTGTGAAGGACCAAGCATTCCCTGGTCTTGAAGGCAGCAGATTTATCATAATTTCCTAAAGGTAACTTAACTGCATAAAATTCAAGAGATGGGTAAATATCTATGCAGGCTTGCCTTGGCTAATTTTTAATCATGTGTTGTCTTCCTTCTCTCTGCTTCTTGATTTCCCCCATTTGTCTCTAAAAGAAGTTCAAAGTGGAAACTTGAACTTAGAAGCTTAACCATGGATTGTGTTTGACATTCTGAAGAGATACAGTCTTTTAATAAATAAATAGGCCTTGCACTCATTCAAAGTTGCCTAGCAACTTTCAAAGCACTCAAACATTATACAGTGATAAATGATATCCATTCAAAGCAGCTAAAAGCAAGAGAGAATTTTAGAAAAGTTCATGCCGCTGGGAGGACCCAGAGCACCAGCCTCCCCTGTTGTACTGAGATAACTGTGGACAGTGATTTCTGTTGTCATCCATTGAGTCCTAGAGTGAGAAGGAGGCTCTCAAGTTATCAGCCTGTCCTTCATTTGCTGAGGACACTAAACAGACAGTTGTTTCCTCAAGGTCACATTGGTTGGTCTCAGGCTCTTTATGTCTAGTCTTGCCACCTCGGTCATCATTTTGCATGCCTTGCTTACTCTGAGTGCTTTTGTAGGAATCTACACCTCTAACTAGATGTTTGCAGCTAAAGACGGCTATAGACTTGTGCAGATTTTAAATTCTTTTGGTGGAAAAGGAAAAAGGCACTCAAAACTCCTTGCTAAATGAATGAATGAAAGTTCTTTAAGCTTTCATTTCATGTTTCTTGTGATCCCATTGAATTCCTCACCATTTTACAAAGCAGGAGGAGGAAATAGAGACCTTCATGTATTATATTCTCAGCCTACATGTAGTCCATATGGTTCATAACCACATGTGGAATGAAGTATTTCTATTTCCAAATGTTTATAGATACATTAACATGAGTGTTGTTTGATTTCAAAAGAGCTAACAACAATGTATCCAAAGCCACATGATTTGATGATTTCCTGAAGACAAGAGTCAGGAAGGTCATGTAGAAATGTGAGCTAATCTGAGCCTGTATCTCTCTCTCTACATAATTACATTTAACTGCTCAAACTACAAAAAATATTTATTCTCATCTAATCCGAAGAAATGGCACATCTTCGACTCTCTTAACACCAGACAAAAACAAATGTGTTTTTCCAGATTATCACGTCAAAAAGCAGGCAGAAGACAGGAACAGACACTTCTTCAAAGAAGACATACAAATGGCTATCAGACACATGAAAAAATGTTCATCATCTGTAACTGTCCCTCAGAATAATATGCTGCTTAAAATACAACTTTAACTAATGAGAAGTTGTACTGGTCATGCTTAAAGGTGACCTTGAGAAAAACCTATACTAGCAGCAGGCCTCTGTGGGAGAGGATGATATATGTCATTGAAGCCCAGCAGCTGGGAACACCCGGCCGCTCAGGATGGAACACTGCCAGCTTCCCCTTTTCGTTGTCTCCCCTGCCTCAGAGAAAGCCTGCTGTTAAGGTAATCTATTTAAATAACGCTTGCTGAACAAATTCCATGCTGCTTGACCAGACACAGCTTACTATAGGTAAACTCTTGTTTACCTATAAGACTTGTGATCAAGGTATGACACACATTCCTTCTTGTTTACTTACCAGAACTTTGACTAATATATAGCGTTCTTCTCCTTTGTTGGTTGTTATCTTGTATCTAATAAATACAGGATGGAGGAGATGTTCAGGGAGATGGTCCTTCCAGCTGTTGTCCTCTGCTCCCTCTCTCTTACAGCTGACTTGTTTGTGCCTCATTCTTCTCCAGTGAGCTGTTAAGTAGTGGCAATCATCATTAGCCATCAGGGAGATTCAAATTAAAATCACATTGAGATACTACCTTACACCAGTCAGAATGGTCAAAATCAACAAGAGAGTAAACAAGTATTGGAGAGGATGTGGAGAAAGGGGAACCCTCTCACACTCTTGGTGGGAATGCAAGTTGGTGCAGCCACTTTGGAAAAAGTGTGGAGATTCCTTAAGAAATTAAAAATAGAGCTACTCTATGACTCTACAATTGCACTACTGGGTATTTACCACAAAGATACAGACGTAGTGAAAAAAAGGGCCATATGTACCACAATGTTCATAGCAGCAATGGCCACAATCGCCAAACTGTGGAAAAAGCCAAGATGCCCTTCAACAGATGAATGGTAAAGAAGATATAGTCCAGGGGCACCTGGGTTGCTCAGTGGGTTAAGCCTCTGCCTTCGGCTCAGGTCATGATCTCAGGATCCTGGAATCAAGCCCTGCATCGGGCTCTCTGCTCAGCAGGGAGGCTTCCTCCTCTCTCTCTCTGCCTGCTGCTCTGCTTAGTTGTGATCTCGCTCTCTCTGTCAAATAAATAAAATCTTAAAAGAAAAAAGAAGAAGAAGAAGATATGATCCATATATACAATGGAATATTATGCCTCCATCAGAAAGGATGAATACCCAACTTTTGTATCAACTTGGATGGGACTGGAGGAGATTATGCTGAGTGAAATAAGTCAATTATCATACGGCTTCACTTAATTGTGGAGCATAAGGAAAACATGGAGGGCATTAGGAGAAGAAAAGGAAAAAAGAATTGGAGGAAATCAGAAGGGGAGAAGAACCATGAGAAACTGTGGACTCTGAGAAACAAGCTAAGGGTTTTGGAGGGCGGGAGGAGAGGGTTAGGTGAGCCTGGTGGTGGGTAATTAAGGAGGGCACTCATTGCACGGAGCACTGGGCGGGTGCATAAACAATGAATCTTGGAACACTGAACAAATAAAATTTTTTAAAAAGTGCGTTTCTCAAAATACAGCTTTACTGTAGTCTAATAGTTTCCTTTCCAAAAAAACTAATCAACAAAAATCTCTTGCATGTTTGCAAAATACTGGAAAATCAGTAATTTCTCCAAATAGTATTGCTAGCTCACTTTATAGTGAAGGTGCTGAAGAAAGTTTGAGACATATTATGGAATTTTATATAATTCGCGTTCTATTCAATTGTTGAATCCAGTGAGCCATGCTGTGCTCCTAATGTTAAATGGATGTCCAAGTCTTTCTTTGGGCCAAAATAAGCCAATTGGTTTAATCTGAAATAGCTGTTTTGTTAAAAACCAGAGTCATTTATAAACAAAATGGTGATTTCTTTATAGCAAAAGAACAAAACCCGTTACTAACCTATGCTCACGTATGATGTTCGACTCCGTGGGCCCAAATGCAATTCTTGAACATAAGCCATGTCAGCATTAAGTGCTGAATACAGGCTAATATATGGACTCTTTTTAACTGGACTATTAAGTCCATTAACATTTAATGAAACAATTTTAACTTGATCCACAAAAACACTCACAATGCCTTTCCTTCAACTCCCTAAAGGCAAAACAACATAAATTTAAAAGAAAAATAACCATGAAGCTTCGCTAAGTGCAGATGGTTTCCATAGGACAGGTTGAGTCCTGAATCTGTCTCAATGCAGTCCACATTTGGTTTTTAGTACAAAGATAAACTCAAACTGGCAATTACCCTTTGTTAACCCTACCAAATAATCTCAGCATGAAAACACTGGCATTTTTCTCACTACAATGTATGGAGAATTAACTAAAGTAATTTCACCAAGAGGCTTAGTAATCCATTGCAAATTTATGCTATGAAACATTATCTTTAAAAATATCATTTTCCATTTACAGCAGGCTCAAAATAAATTTATATTCACTTTGGCTTGAATGATGAGGATCTGGAAACCAAGGTCCTTTATAGAGATCACTGTCCCAGTGACACAAAGATAAACGTGGGACACAGGGAACTCAAATTGTCAGTCGGTTGTGCTTTTTTCCATTACCTTCGACACATGTACGCTAGTTTAAACTTACAGTTTGTTCTGAACCCAAATCGGGATATTTGTTTTTAACATGGATCTTTTTTTTTTTTTAGATTTTATTTATTTATTTGACAGAGAGATAGAGAGCACAAGTAGGCAGAGCTGCAGGCAGAAGGAGAGGGAGAAGCAGGCTCTCCGCTGAGCAGGGAGCCCTATGCGGGACTCGATCCTATAACCCTGGGATCATGACCTGAGCCAAAAGCAGCTGCTTAACTGACTGAGCTGCCCAGGCGCCCCCAAGTCTGGATATTTTTATAAGTATGTTACTCCCCCCGCCCACGCTGCCAAGGCCTATATTGAAACTTCTAAAGTAGAGAGAAGTGAAATTGGTCCCCTTATTAAGCTTTTTAAAAAATCATTAACATATTCATCTTCATGTTTCTTAGTGTGAATCTGGACAATTCTGTAGATTTAACAATTCTCCATCCATTCCTCCAAATCCGACCCTTTTGAAAACAGCTCTCCCTCAGTTAATAAAATAAGAAAAACTACAAGCATCCATGACTCAGAGTCATGTTTTTGTCAAACTTATTTAATAATCTAATGATTTAAAAGTAAATCATATTTTTTTCAAACACCTGTCTTGAAAGACCTCCTGTAGCAGCTTCGGGGATTTGAATACCTTTGAGAAACCTGAACATCTAAAGGAGTTAGTGGGACTGATGCAGTTGAGGCACTGAGCATTTGACATGGCAGTTGTAGGACTTGTAAATGTACCACAGTAGGAAGCAGCTTTCCATGGACTTCAAAGCAAACGGCAGTTAATTATCTAGCTTTCCGGAGCAGTGTGGACTTAGCGTGACAGCTGTTAGGCGAGGACACATGGGCATCTCCACAACTGAACATCAGCTCATGTCATTGTCTGGCTTGGATCTCATTGGAAAGAAATGCTTAAGGTCTCAGCTTGGTTCGATTCAAATTAGTCTACGAGTTTTCCCAGATGGTTTCTCAACACAAGCTTATTTCTCACCCCAGAGCCTGTGCTTCGCCACCACCTCAGATCTGCTGTCGACATGCTGTTTGCATATGCTCAAGCTCCATTTTTAATGCCATGCATGGGATGTATCCATTTGAACTTTCTCCTCCCTGTTATTATTGTGAATTCAACCTGGAGGTCTTGTAACTTCGGTGAGAAAAGGAATGCTTCTGCTTTTTGATCTCTCTCTCTTTCTCCTTCTCTCACTATCCCTCCCCGTCCCTCTCATCCACTCTCCTCATTTTTTCACCGACAAAGCTTGACGGTTTCTACCTGGTGCCTAACAGGTGGGATGTCTTGGGGTCTTCGTGGTTGGCCAAATATAGTGGGTCTAGCTGCTACTTGACCTGCATGACTCCTAGCAGAGCCTGGCTTGTCCAGTTTCCCAGAGCATCAGCTTCTATCTATGACCTGATCCGCCTTCAGATCAGCCATGACAAATGCCCAGAAAAACCAGGCTCATTCTTGGCCTCTCCTAATACCACCTCTCAGTCGAGGATTGTGGTCACAACTGTGCACTTTGCTGCATTTTAGAAGCATTTTTAGACCCAGATCTCATCCTTCTTCAACAATGTCAGGTCATGCATAAACACAAGGATGTACCTTCAAGGAAAGATAGCAAAAAGAAAGTAAAGAACATATTCCTTTGATTAGACCTGCCAGAGGTAGGGAAGAATAAAATGTGAAGGGGGAAAAGTGAGGGATAGAGTTATTGGGATCAGAAGCTAATTAGGAGAGAGCTGAGAAAAGGAAAACTTTTCAAAAACAGGAAAAAAAAATGAAGTTCTGAACTGACCTAAACTAACTTCATCCCTTTTAGAAAAATGTCTGCCTTTAAGTACTCTAAGTTAGTGAGGTCTTGCTGTTAAACTTGAAAAGTAAAAAAATAACACTTGAAAAAACCCTCAGTAATTGCTGACCTCTCATTGCCATTCATTTCAATCAGCCCCATGCTGTTTCTTGACATGTCCAAAGACCCAAATGAGGCCTTGCTGATTTCGAGCAGTTGGTAACTATGTGCAATATATGCAGAATCATTTTCTGGGGACTCCAAAGACCTAGGACTCTTCTAGCCCCTCCACCTCCAGGAAACAAATACCAAATGCTTTCATCTTTCCAGTATGCAAAATGTTTTCAAGCTGCCTATAAAACGTGTGCTGTGAGTGATTTGACAAAAATATTCTACAAATTTATTAATTATCTTTAAACATGTTTCTTTGCAGTTTTCAGTTCATCTTATATTAAGTGCTGAGCAGAACCTGGCTTTATTTCTTACAGTAAAATTACACAAGATGTATAAATCTTTAATGTTCTTGGTTTCCTTTAGTGACTTTGCTTTCTTCTAAAAAGTGTCTGAATACGTCTGAAATGCATGCTAGATAAATTCCCAAGATGCCAGGCTGCTGGCCAAAGTACTCAAAGGTGATAGGCTACAGCTGCTTCCTTCTTCCTAAAGAAAATGGTGCGAAAATGCAGGTCACTGGATAGTTGACAAATGTGTGATTGCTGAGTGTTCAGGCCTTGACTTCTAGGAGGATGTTAAGTAGACCATGTGAAAGCAAACTGCTTAATGAAGAGTTAACCAAACCTAGGTTTTCTAGTCTAAATAAAGCAGTATGTGACCAGTGAATCATAAAAGCTGAGAATGGGAATGTACTTTAAAAATCACATGGTCCTAGGATGGTAGGTGGCTCAGTTGGTTAAGCAGTTGACTCTGGATTTCCACTCAGGTCATGATTCCAGGGTCCTGGGATCGAGCCCCACGTTGGGCTCTATGCTTAGCAGGGAGTCTGCTTGAGGATTCTTTCTTCCCTCAGTTCCCTCCCCCTGCTCATGTGTGTGCTCCCTCTCTCTTTCTAAAATAAATAGATAAATCTTTTTTTTTTTTTTAAATCACATGGCCCAGAGATCTAATCCAAGAATACCTGCTCTATAATCCTACCAAGTGACCGTATGTTTGAACACCTCTGGAGCAGATAATCTACTCTGTGTTAAAATAGTCTATATATGTACACACAGTTGTAATTCACATGAGACAAATGGATAATCTCCATAATACTTTAAGAGATACTACACTTCACTAAGAAAAAAACCTATAGTCCAATTAAAAAAAAAAAGACAAAGGATATAGAAAGAACAAGAAATAGAAATGATTATAAATTTAAAAATGGACAGTTGCAGGGTGCCTGGGTGGCTCAGATGGTTAAGCATCTGCCTTTGGCTCAGGTCATGGTCCCAGGGTCCTGGGATCAAGCCCTCTCCTACTCTTCCCCCTGCTTGTGCTCTCTCATTCTTTCTGTCAAATAAATAAATAAAATCGTTTACAAAAATTTTAAAAATTAAAAATGTTCTAAAAAGAGACAGCTGGTCTCTTTTGGCTCAAGTTGTGATCTTAGGGTCCTGGGATCAAGCCCCACTTGGAGCTCCCGGCTTAGCAGGGAGTCTGTTTCTCCCTCTCCTTCTGTCCCTCTCACCCCCCACTCATGCTAATGATCTCACTCTCGCAAATAAATAAATAAATAAATAAATAAAAATCTTTAAAATTTTTTTTAATTAAATAATAAAAAATAAAGGGGTGCCTGGGTGGCTCGGTGGGTGAAAGCCTCTGCCTTCGGCTCAGGTCATGATCCCAGGGTCCTGGGTCGAGCCCCGCGTCGGGCTCTCTGCTCAATGAGGAGCCTGCTTCCTTTCCTCTCTCTCTGCCTGCCTCTCTGCCTACTTGTGATCTCTGTCTGTCAAATAAATAAATAAAATCTTTTAAATAAATAAATAAATAAAAATAAAAAGAGAAGATATGCTCAACTTCACTTATAGTAAGAGAAACACAAACTAAAACCACACTGAAACACAACTTTTCACATATTTCTATATTCCTGATATGAGTATAAATTTGTACAATCTATATAGAGTAAAATTTAGTAATTAAAGCCATAGATGCACATACATGCTTTTACTCACTGTTTCAACTTTTAGGAATTTTTAAACATGCAAAATGGTCTACTTATAAAGGTAGCCACTGCAGCATTATTAGTGCTAACCAAAGATGTGGAAATAACCTAATTTCACATCAACAAAGATCCAGTTAAATAGCATATCCATGCAATGGAGTATTATGCAGCTATAGGTGATAATAATGGAATAATGGTAATAAGGCAGCTCTTAATGTTCAAAAGAGAAAGTTCTCCAGACTTTATTATTTAAAAAAAAAAAAAAAAGCAAGGTACCCTCAGGAAACTAGGAATAGAGAACTTCCTCAACTTGATAATGAACCACTATAAAAACAACAACAACAACCTAACATTATTCATTGGTGAGAAACTTGAAGCTTTCCCACTAAAATCAGGAAGACAAAGATGTCCCCTCTTACCACCGCTTTTCAACATTGCACTGGAAATCCTAGCTAATGCAATAAGATAATAAAAGGAAATAAGAGGTATACAGATTGGGAAAATGAAATAAAACTATCTTTGTTCATAGATGATGATATGATGATCTAAATAGAAAATTTGAAACAATTGGAACTAATAAGCAATTATAACAAAGCTGCAGGGTACAAGGTTAATATACAAAAGTTGATCACATTCCTATATACCATCAATTAACAAGCAGAATTTGCTTAAAACACATTGCAATTTACTTCTGTAACCCCCCAAATGAAATAAATCTAACAAAGATGTGCAAGATTTATATGAGGCAAACTACAAAATTCTGGTGAAAGATTATCAGAGGAGAACTAAATAAATGGAGAGATATTCCACGTTCATGGCTAAGAAGAATCAGCATTGTCAAGATGTCAGTTTTTCCCAACCTGATCTATAGATTCAACACGATCCCAGTCAAAATCCCAGAAAGTTATTTTGTGGATGTTGGCAAACTGGTTATAAAATTTATATCGAAAGGCAAAAGATCCAGATAAGAAACTCAAGATTAAAGAAGAACAAAGTTGAAGAAGTGATACTACCTGACTTCAAGACTTACTATTAAGTTATAATAATCAAGACAGTGTGGTATTGCAAAAGAATAGACTAATACATCATGGAATAGAAAATCCAGAAATAGACCCACATAAATATAATCAATTTATCTTTGACAAAGGGATAAAGGCCCTACAATAGAAAAAATTCATCTTTGCTACAAGTGCCAGATCAACTGAACATTCACATGCAAAATAATTATTCTAGACCCAGATTTCACACTTTTCTCAAACATTAACTCCAAATGGATCATGGATCTAAATGTAAAACACCAAACCATGAAACTCCTAGAAGGTAACACGGGAGAAAATACGGATGACCTCGGTTTGGTAACAACTTTTTAAATGCAACACCAAAGCACAGTTTGTGAAAGAAAGAATTGATAAGCTGGATTTCATTAAAATTAAAAATTTCTGATCTGTGAAAGACACTGTCAAGAGAATGAAAAGATAAGCCACAGACTGGAAGAAAGTATTTGGGCAAGCATGTTTGATAAAGGACTGTTATCCAAAGTATATAAAGAACTCCTGAAAGTAAACAATAGGAGAACAAACAATCCAATTAATAAAAAGGACAAAGGCCTTAACAGACCCCTCACCAAAGAAGATAGATGGCAAATAATCATATGGAAAGATGTTCTACCTCATGAGTGACCAGGGAAATGCAAATTAAAACAATAATGAGATACTATTACACATCTCTTAGAATGGCCAAAATTTAGAACCCTGACAACCGCAAATGCTGGTGAGCATGTCAACGACATTTGTAGCAGAGATGCAAAATGGTACGCTTTGGAAGACAGTTTGGCAATTTCTACAAAACTAAACATATTCTTACCATATGACCCAGCAGTTACACTCTTTGGCATTTACCCAACAGAACCAAAAACTTATGTCCACACAAAAACTGGCACATGGATGTTTACAGCGGCTTTTTTCATCATTGCCAAAACTTGGGAGCAGCCAAGACGTCCTTCAGGAGATGAATGGACAAATAATCTGTGGTACACAATGGAATTTTATTCAGCACTAAAAGAACATGAGCTATCCAGCCATGAAATGACATGAAGGAAACTTAAAAGCACACTACTGAGTGAAAGCAGCCAATCTGAAAGATTAGTGGTTGCCCAGGTTAGGAGGAAGGAGGGACGAATTGGCAGACACGGAGGAACTTCAGAGCACTGAAACTGTTCTGTACAATATTGCCATGCTGGATACTCATCCTTACATGTATGTCCAAACCCGTAGAATGTACAACACACCAACACCACACCCTAATGTAAACTGTGGCCTTCGGATGATAATGATGTGTCAATGTAGGTTCCCTGATGGTAACAAATGTGGTACTGTGATGTGGGATGTTGGTGGGGGGAGGCTGTAGGTGTGTGAGGACAGGGGGTATATGGGAATTCTGTACTTTTTGTTCAGTTTTGCTATGACCCTAAAACTACTCTAAAAATAAAGTTTGCTAATTTAAAAAAAAAAAAGGGATACCATATAGTAAGATGTATAGGATGTTCCCCTTACATAAAATTGGGGAAGGAATTACCTATATATTCATTTTTCTTATGCATGAAATTGTTACCTGTGGAGAGTAGGACAGGAGTTGCAGCAAGACTTCACCATACAGCTTTTTATACTTATTTTTGAACCATTAAATAATTACTTATTCAGAAAAATTAAAATAATTTAAAATATATGAAAATGGTCTATTCTATCCCTTTCAGTTGAAAAAAAATAGTATTGAAATACTGCCTCAAACAGTTAACTCTTTTTATCTTTTTTTTTAAGGAAACCATCACACAATGGCCTATTTATCCTAACCCTAAAAATTTGAACCCAATTTTCAGTCTTCTTGAAACCAATAAAAGTATAAAGAAAACCTTAAGAAATCTCCAAAAGAGAAAAATCAAATCTTAAAAGAATGTGGATTCCGATATGAACCTCCACCATTTTTTCTCTTATCTAAACTTTACCTTAAACATCAGC
This sequence comes from Lontra canadensis, assembly GCF_010015895.1. Classification (NCBI taxonomy): domain Eukaryota; kingdom Metazoa; phylum Chordata; class Mammalia; order Carnivora; family Mustelidae; genus Lontra; species Lontra canadensis. The sequence continues at coordinate 27,958,184 of NW_022631000.1, forward strand.
CCATCAGTCTTGATTATTTATCTACTGTTTAAGGTCTTCACTTGGAAGCCTCCAATCTTTAAGGCTCCACAGGCAGGAATATATTGTGTTTTGTTGTGGGCGTGCTGGAAACGCCCAGCTGTCCTCACCAGCTGAGCATATTCTTTGGAACTGCTAGTTGCAGGGCTTCTGGACCTTTAAGGAATTTTTCTTTTGACCTCAAAAAAAAAAAAAAAAAAAAAAATCCAAACACCTATTCTGGACAAATGCTATTTCTTTCAGAACTGATATGTGGTTCCTGGGTGGTTCAGTTGGTTAAACGTCTGCCTTGGGCTCAGGTCCTGATCCCAGGGTCTGGGGATCAAGTCCTGGGTCAGTCTCCCTGCTCAGTGGGGTGTCTGCCCCTCCCACTGCTTGCACACTCTCTCTCTCTCTCTCTCTAACAAATAAATAAATAAATAAAATCTTAAAAAAAAAAAAGAACCGATTTGTCCAGGAGATCTGTCAAATTCCTGTAGCCAGTATGTTTGATACAAACTATTCTTATGCTTGTCCCTCAGGTAGTCAGTACCTTTCCTACAGATATGCCTTTATGAGAGTCACATACAGTGCTCACAGACTTTCCTGGATTTGATTCTAGGAGGTGGCAGGGCAGCGCCACCTCTCATTCCTTTGGGAGAACCCACTTGCCTCCAGAAAGGGCTGCCCTCAGCTGACACAAGCAGAACCTGCCAAAGAGCTCACATGCTGATTTTTTGACTGGCCCAGCAAGGTTAGATGCTATTACCCCTCTTAAGCTTTTGGCCAGGCCAGAAGCTGGGTGCATCCCAATGATGTACCATGACCAAACATTTTGGGCTGTAGCACCCTGTCTGGCGTAGAATGGTGGAGTATCAAATTCTGGCAACAGCTTTCAGCTCTGTAGTATTCAAGGAAGATCCTGGGCTGCTGGAGGGGTTTTCCTGATGCAAACTGACAGTGAGAAGTTTTCAGCTCAAGGTCAGTCAGTCCATGCTGTACTGGTTTGGCTTACCCACCAGCCCTTGAGCTATTGGTTGCAAATGTTTCTGAAATATTGAGGTTAGCGGACAATCATTCCTAAATACTTGCCAATGAAATTTAATGTGGTGGATACTTCAGTACATTTAAAAAAAAAAGATTTTATTTATTTACTTGACAGAGATCACTAGTAGATAGAGAGGCAGGCAGAGAGAGAAGAGGGGAAGCAGGCTCCCTGCAGAGCAGACAGCCCGATGTGGGGCTCAATCCCAGCACCCCAGGATCTGAGCCGAAGGCAGAGGCTTTAACCCACTCAGCCACCCAGGTGCCCCACTTTCGTACATTTTTTAAGTTGTATAAATCCAAATAAAAAATGATTTCAATCATCTGACAAAACTGAAATACTTGGGGAACCAAAGATTTATCTAGTTATAACACCGCCCCCCCAAAAAAATACCACAAAAAAACAAAACAAAATGAAAATAAAGAACTTCAAAGTTCATCAGAAGCAAAATTGGAAGCAGCCAGGAGCAATATGTTTAAGAGCTATGTAACACAAAACAGAAGTGAGAAGTATTTTAAAGCTTGAGGGCTATATTGATTTGTTTGGAATAATAAAAAGTCTCTTGTTCTCGCCTTACGTTAAAAAAAAAAATGCTTAAGGGCCGCCTGGGTGGTTTAGTAAGTTAGTATCTGCCTTCAGCTCAGGTCATGATCCCAGGGTCCAGGAATCCAGCACCCCCCCTTGCTCAGCAGGGAGCCTGTTTCTCCCTCTCCTCCCCTCTCCTGCTCTCTCTTGCTATCTTTGTCACTCTCTCTCTGTCTCTCTCTCTCTCTCAAATAAATAACCAAAATCTTTAAATAATAAAATAAAATAAATGCTTAAAATACTTATTTGGAAAAAACCCTTAAATATCCCTTAAAATTTTTAATTACCAAGACTGAGTAAATTTCAGTTTCTACATAAATCCCTCTTTAATTTATAAATGACCACAAAAGCACTAGGTATTCATGGTTCCAAGAATTATATGTTACTATAATTGCTCTGTGGGCAAAATAGGCATACGTCAATGAATGGATCTTCTGAAAGCATGTTGCTTTATCTTAATAAAGTTTGGTTGTTGTTTTTTTTTTAAGATTTTATTTATTTGACAGAGATCACAAGTAGGCAGAGAGGCAGGCAAAGAGAGAGAGGAAGGGAAGCAGGCTCCCCGCTAAGCAGAGAGCCCAATGCGGGGCTCAATCCCAGGACCCTAAGATCACAACCTGAGCCGAAGGCAGAAGCTTATAATCCACTGAGCCACCCAGGCGCCCCTGGTTATTTTTTTTTTAAAGAAGTTTGTTTTCGGGACGCCTGGGTGGCTCAGTGGGTTAAAGCCTCTGCCTTCGGCTCAGATCATGATCTCAGGGTCCTGGGATTGAGCCCCACATCGGGCTCTCTGCTCAGCGGGGAGCCTGCTTCCCCCTCTTCCTCTGTCTGCCTCTGCCTACTCTCTGTCAAATAAATAAATAAAATCTTTAAAAAAAAAAGAAGTTTGTTTTCAAATATCTTCAGTAATCATGTCAAGCAAAGCTGTACCCACAAACTGTATTCATGTATGACAAAAATACCTTTGGACACGGTATCTATTTACTGGCTCATGAAAGGCATATTCACACATCGAAAGTAAACAGTTTCCTAACCTCTGTGTCTCATCATTTTGTGTGTAAAATGGAGGTAATAATATCTCCTGCACAGGGTTGTCGAAAAGATTAAATGAGATTATGTATGTGGTACCGATTCCTTACTGTGCCTCATAAAATTAGCTCTTCAAATAAATGTCTCTTCTTAACCAGAATTTATTTTTTCTCTCTAACTATAGGTGAAATATATTGTCCTCCATAAAAGGAATTTCAGAACGGTAAAGATATTTTAGGAGTTTAGGACACTCAGAGAAGTCATTAAGCCTTTGTTCCGATGACCCCTCCCCAGAATGAGAGTAAGCGATAGGATCTATTCTAGAAGCTGCTTAGGAATTACTAAGAGTAATTGACATATGTCCTTAAGAGTAAGTGACATATGTCCTTTGACAACAGCTTTTTTGGGACCTTGGAGCCTTCTTGGCTCTTTTTCACTTAAGCTCTGACTCCTTCTCTGCCTGCTTGTGGACTAGAACCTCTCTCAGGCTGCTTCCAACATTCATCTATCTCCTACTTTCTGCTCCCTTTTTTTTCTTCTTAGAGATTCTTCTTCAAAAATCCAATACCTCATTCACTCTTCCATCTCCTCCGTGTCAAAAGGAGAAGCAGATGTGGATTGCCAGAACTGGCAATGAGTGTCTCTGAGGTCTCAAATTCTGAAGAATGCTCTGATTCCCACTCAAATTCCAGGAAGGCAGCACAGTTCAAGAAGCTCCAGACATTAAAAAAAAAAAAAAAAAAGAAGCTCCAGACATGTAGTCAAATGACCTTGAGCAATTTTCTTACCTCTCTGAGTTTCAGTTATATCATCTATAATACAGGGAAAGTAATTCTGCATGAACCAAAGAAGGCCATTTTCACCTGGTGGAAAAGAAAAAAAAAAAAAAACTACAACAAAAACCTTTTTTGTTTCCAAACATTGTGTTCAACAGACATCCCTCAACCTCACACTCCCTTTGGAGATTCAGGGCTGAGGTCGAGCTCAGAAATGTGATGATCCTGAGGGACTGGCTGTCGGTCAGTAATGTAAGAGGGCTCAGGGCTGGGCAGGCTTTAGTTTTGTTGTTGTTGTTTAAGCCGGAAGCTGAATGCTTTTTAGAAAAAAGAATAAAATTATTGCTTGAGTCACAATGGCCTTATAAAAATATCATGTAGGTGATCTGATAGGCTAGATGACCTGGTAGGCTGTTTTGAAGATCAGATGATATAATCCACAAGAGAGTATTTTCTATAATATATATTGTGTCCTAGAGGTTTGGTGACAGTGATGTTCTTCAGGTAAAAGCCTTCAGTCCGCAGATCACTAAGACTCTGAATCATAATGACTCTTGGGGTCATCTTTTCTAATCCTCCTCAAATGAGACCCTAAGCATACACATGCTGGACAGTTAGAAGCAGATGGCATTGGCATGCTAAAGAAGGGTCATTCTCCAGTAACACAAGTGGGGACTTTGTCCCCTTCTCTCTCGGTGTACTATGAATGGACATCACATCATCTCAGGACACGATCAATTTTATATAAAAATGATCACTTCCGTTCTTCATGATCTCATCCAGTTTTTGCAATGAACTTTGAAAGTCAACTGCCATTCTTACAAACTTACATATACAATACTACACAATCCAGTAATCCTGCTCCTAGAAGGGGTGCCTGGGTGGCTCAGTGGGTTAAAGCCTCTGCTTTTGGCTCAGGTCATGATCCTAGGATCCTGGGATCGAGCTCCGCATCGGGCTCTCTGCTCAGCGGGGAGCCTGCTTCCCCCTCTCTCTCTGCCTGCCTCTCTGCCTACTTGTGATCTCTGTCTGTCAAGTAAATAAATTAAGAAAAAAAAAAAATCCTGCTCCTAGCAGTTGAATATTCATGGCAGCTTTATTCATAAAATCCAAAGTAAAAGCAACTCAAATGTCCATCTGCTGGTGAATGAATAAATACATGTTGGTATATGCATGCAAAAGAATTCTACTCAGCAATAAAAAGTAATGAACCATTGATACTCAGCAAATAATAAACCTCAAAAGCCTTATGCTAAAAGAAGCCAGACACAAAAACTGCATACTGTATGATTGCGTTTGTATGAAATTCTACAAAAGGCTGTGTGGGCCAGGGACCAGGGTAGGGGGATGAGATTAACCACAAAGGCACTAGAGGGAAATCTGGGAGGTGATTGTGTTGATGGTTATATGATAGTATATATTTGTCAAAGCTCATTGAATTGTATACCTTTTTTTTATTTTTTATTTTATTTTTTTAAAGATTTTATTTGTTTATTTGTCAGAGAGAGTGAGCACAGGCAGACAGAGTGGCAGGCAGAGGCAGAGGAGAAGCAGGCTCCCCGCTGAGCAAGGAGCCCAATTTGGGACTCGATCCCAGGACACTGGGATCATGACCTGAGCCGAAAGCAGCCACTTAACCAACTGAGCCACCCAGGTGTCCCTATACTTTTTTTTTTTTTAAAGATTTTCTTTATTTATTTTCATGAGAGACAGAGAGAGGGAGGCAGAGGCAGAGAGAGAGGCAAACTTCCAACTCAGCAGAGAGCCCAATGTGGGACTCAATCCCAAGCAGACACCCAACGAACTGAGCCACCCAGGTGTCCTGAATTGTATACTTTTAAAAAATAAATTTTATTGTATATAAATTATGCTACAATAAAGCTGATTTTAAAGAACAGATAACTGCCAAAGAGATTCTCTTAATTTTTAGTCTTATAACTCGCTAATTTAAATGATTTAACCCACAAACTAAAAGACAACAAATATGGTAACTAAAGTTTGAAAGCAGATTATGTGTGTGTGTGTGTGTATGTGTGTGTATGTATGTGATATATATATATATACACATTTTTTTTTCCCCCTGAAAAGTTCATGGTTAAAGATCCTGGACAACTTTATTTCTGCTTTTTGACCACCATCATGTTGTTATTGTGTTACTGGTAGAATAAATAATAAAAGTAAGATTGAAAGATCAAGCAATTACTTTGTCTTAGACTAATTACAGAAGGTTATTCCCATGTCTGCATCCATAACCCTGTGTCTCTAATTTATGGAATCTTCATTTTACTGAGAAACCACCACAAAACCTCCAGAGTCACCCAAATTGAGCTGAAATTTCATTTTCTGTGCTCTACTCCCACTAGAAACCTCTGATCATTTAATTATTTACTAATTAATTCCACATACCTCCCCTACTTCCAAAGGATCTCATGCAACTTCATGAATAAGGCAAGTGTAATAATGAGAGTAAGTAATGCAAGTAAATGCAGGGTGCAGAGGCCAAATAACAAGAAGTAGCTGCAAATTTGCCATAAGCTTCTAAGTGGACCAAAAAAGGGGGAAGTATGTATAAGTTTCAAAATGCCTATAAAATAAAGAAAAAGTATTAAGTATTAATAAAATTAGTAAAAAGTTAAAAATTAATAAGTTTAAAATTAATAAAAAGTATTAAGGAGATGCAACATTCTTTCTGATTCTAAGACTAGGGTGAAAATTTTCCCATGGATCCCCTGAAAGAAGAACTTGTGTGACACAGCAAACATCATCAGCAGCACATCAGAAAAGCCGAAGTGAGTTTTCTGTGGCATCCTTAGATCCACAGAGAGAGCCGAGAACATAATGCCGCTCTATGCAGGGAAACACAGTGGCTGTAGGGAAAAGGTGGGAGGGGACTGACTCTTGACTGTACACATCTCCTTTCGCAGCTTTTGAATAGTACACAACCTGCACACATAACCAAGCCCTGGTTATTGCACAGACTGGGGGAGCTCCTCCACGAATTACTAGTTGTATAATGTTGGGTGAGCTCTGTGTCTCCCATCGACATTGGGGATTAGAGACTATCTACCTCATTTGATTGTTAAAGGTGAAATGATTAATTTTAAGGTTAAATGATTTAATATGTACAAGCCTAGCATGAGGTGAGTGATAGCTATTACTAATGATAATGCCAAAGTGGAGTTTGTAAAGGTTTTCTTGTGATGAAGCAAAACAATGTTGTTCCTTGTATAAAAGTTGATGATAATCCCATTTTAGTCAAGAATATAAATTTAGAGTATCTACTAGATATGAAAACCAGGTGTCTGTTGGTGGGAATGCAAACTGGCACAGCCACTCTAGAAAACAGTATGGAGTTTCCTCAGAAGGTTAAAAATAGAGCTACCCTCTGACCCAGCAGTTGCACTACTAGGTATTTATCCAAAGGATACAAACATAATGACTCAAAGGAGCACATGTCCCAATGTTTATAGCAACAATGTCCACAATTGCCAAAATATGGAAAGAGCCCAGATGTCCATTGACAGATTAATGGATAAAGAAATGCGGTATATATATAAAATGGAATATTATGCAGCCATCAAAAATGAAATCTTGCCACTTGCAATGATGTGGATGGAACTAGACGGTATTAGGTTAAGTGACATAAATCAGTCAGAGAAAGACTAATGCCATATGATTTCACTCATATGTGGAATTTAAGAAACAAAACAGATGAGCATAGAGGAAGGGAAGGAAAAATAAAATAAGAGGAAAACAGAAAAGAAGGCAAACCACAAGAGACTCTTAACATAGGGAACAAACTGAGGGTTGCTGGAGGGGAGGGGGTGGGGGGAAGGGGTACCTGGAGGATGGGCATTAAGGAGGGCATGTGATGTGATGAGCACTGGGAGTTGTATGCAACCGATAAAATCACTGAATTCTACCTCTGAAACTTATATGCAATATATGTTAATTAAATTGAATTTAAATAAAATTTTAAAAAAATAATTAAAGGTGAAAATTACCGGGATAAAAAAGAAAATCAGGTGTCATGACTGTGGGGTTTATGCAGCTAACAGACCTAGTTTGTTTGAATTTTATTATGTGCTTTAAAAGGCAATGTACTACTAGGCATTGTTGAAAGAAATTAAGGAAAATCTAAGTAAATGAGAAGACATCTCATGTTCATGGATCAGAAGATTTAAGTTTTTAAGTTGTCAGTTCTCCTCAAATTGATCTAAAAATTAAGTGCAATCTCTATAAAAATCCCGTCTTCCCTTATTGGAGAAATTTAAAAAGCTGAACCTAAAATTCATATGGAAATACAAGGAACCCAGAATAACCAGAATAATCTTGAAAAAAGAACAAAAATGAAGGACTCACTCTTCTCAATTCCAAACTTACTACAAAGCTGCAGAAATCAAGGCAATGTAGAATTAGCATTAGAATAGACACATAGATCAATGGAATAGAATGAGTCCAGAACTAGAATTGTCACACTAATGGTCAACTGATTTTCAACAAAGGTGCCAAGACCATTCAATGGAGAAACAATGGACTTTTCAATAAACAGTGCTGGGACAATTCAATATCCACACGCACAAGAAAGAACCTGGACTTCCACTGCACATGATGCACAAAAATTAACACAAAATGGATTATAGACCTAAATTTAAGAGCTAAAACTATAAATCTCATAGAAGAAAACAAAAGGGCAAATCTTCATGACTGCAGGTTAGACAATGGTTTCCTAGACATAATACTAAAAGCACAAGCAAAAAAGAAAAATAAATAAATTGGACTGTGTAGAAATTTAAAACTTTTATGCTAAAATACTACTATCAAGAAAGTAAAAAGTCAACAAACAGAATAAGAGGATATATTACAAATTATTTACATATGTATATATATTATATATATATATATATATGACTCAGGGGTGCTTGCATGGCTCAGTTGTTTAAGTGTCTGTCTTAGGCTTAGGTCATGATCCTAAGGTCCTGGGATTGATCTCCACCTTGGGCTCCCTGCTCAGCGGGGAGCCTGCTTCTTCCTCTCCCTCTGCCTTTCCCTCTGCTCATGCACTCTCTGTCTCTCTCAAATAAATAAATAAAATCTTTAAAAATTTTTTAAAAATAAATAAAAATCATACATTATACAATATATATCTGACAAGGGCTTGTATTCAGAATACATAAAGAAATCTTACAACTCAGTAAGAAAAAATCGACTCAATTTAAAAATGGGTAAAGTCATTTCTCTAAAGAAGATATGCAAATGGACAATAAGCACATGAAAAAATGCTCAACATCACAAGCCATTAGGGAAATGCAAATCAAATCCACAATGAAATGCTACTCCAAACCCATTAGGATAGCTATAATAAAAGACAACAACATTGGTTAAGAAATTCTCATACTCATCGGAATGCAAAATGATGCAGACACTTTGGAAAACAGTTTGGCCATCTTAAAATGTTAAACATATAGTTAGCATAGGACCTAGCAATTCTACAGTTGGTATAGATCTGGGAGGAGATAGGTCTATGTATGTATGTATGTATGTATTTTTAAAAATATATGTGTGTGTCAAGCAAAAACTTGGATACAAATAAATGTTCTTAGCAGCATTATTTGCTATATCTAAAAAATGGAAACTACCCAAATGTTCATCAACGTGTTTATTCATGAATGGTAACTAAAACATCATATATCCATATAACGAAATATTGTTTGCCAATAAAAAGGAATGAAACACCGATACATGCCCTTACATGAAAGAACTATGAAAACATTAAGGTAGTAAATGAAAGAAGCCAGTACAAAAGGCCACATATAGGCAACTCTTTCTAGACAAATCTATAGAGACAGAATTATTAGTAGTTATTGAGGGCTGAGGGAGAGCAAGTATGTGGAGTGATTGCTTATGGGTATAGTTTTCTTTTTGGGTGATGAAATGTTCTAAAGTTAGATTGTGATGATATTTGCACAATCCTGTGAATACATTCAAAACCATCTAATTGGATACTTTAAATGGCTGAATTTTATAGTATGTGAATTATATCTTTTTTTAAAGATTTTTTTTTTTATTTATTTGTCAGAGAGACTGAGAGAACAAGCCAGGGGAAGCAACAGGCAGAGGGAGAAGCAGGTTCCTCACTGAGCAAGGGACTTGGTGCTGGACTTGATCCCAGGACCCTGGGATCATGATCTGCGCTGAAGGTAGGCGTTTAACTGACTGAGCCACCAAGGTGTCCCTGAATTATATCTTAATAAAGTTGTTGGGTCTTTTATTTTTAAGGCATTAAAAAAATACCCTAGTCAACAGGCCCTTGCAACTTGTGGAGTTTGAGATTCTAGCTTTCAAGTGAAGAATGAACATCTTTGGGCCTCCGAGGATAATATATTTTTTTTAATTTTATTTATTTATTTGACAGAGATCACAAGTAGGCAGAGAGGCAGGCAGAGAGAGGGGGGGAAGCAGGCTCCCTGCTGAGCAGAGAGCTGGATGTGGGGCTCCATCCCAAGACCCTGAGATCATGACCTGAGCCGAAGGCAGAGGCTTTAACCCACTGAGCCACCCAGGTGCCCCCGAGGATAATATTTCTTAAATAAGCTTTCAGTTGGAGTTAGATGGGGATGTGATCACTGGCAACAATTCCAGGTACAGATTTTGTGTGTTACCAATTAAGGGCAAAATTTTAAGTAGTTAGTTAACTAGTTAGTTCCTGTGTCTGGGCAGATGTGGTATATTGATTTCATGGACCGTCCGTGGGAACTGTTTGTCTTAGGCCAGCAGGTTGCCCTCTGGAGTATATTTCTAGGTCAGTGGCTCCCACCATCAATTAGTGTGTGTTCTCAAGGGAATGCAAACTGATTTCAGCATTATCTTAAACAAAACATAATTAGGAAGGCTAAGTATCCTGCCAAAAAATTACATAATGCATTCCAAAGCCAACTAAAAATGAATTTTGGACCAACCTTGCTAAATATACACATTCAGCATGGGTTTAAATGGTTAATAGTCATGATAACACTAAGTTGGTAGTACCCATGTAGGTTTTCTTTTTGAACTTATTTAAATCTTTCTTTAAGGATTTAGAAATTTTGCTACATAAGTTTCACTGGAAAAAAAGTTAATTAAATTCTCAGACATCTGTCCCACTACATTGTCTGTCTTTCCTCTATGTCTAAATCCTTCTAGCATGTTCAATCCAGAACGTTCAATCACCTTGCTATGCAAAATTGGTCCACAACCTGAATATCACCAGGGAGAGCCACTCCAAACTATTGAGTCAGAATCTGCATTTTAACAGGATCCCCAGAAAATCTGTGTGCCCGTTTTAAGTTTGAGACACCATGCTCTCATACCTAACTGAAACTCAGTGTAAAACAGCCTCGGGAAAACTGGGCGGTGCGTCACTATTAGTAATCTCAAGAGACATTGTAGCAACCTCAAAATGTCCCTATTTGATTAAGGTGGTGAAACCTATAAACGTTCTCTTACTGAAAATGTGCATAAAACACAGGAAAGAAGGCTATGATGACCACTCTTACTTAAACATCCTGGATGATGGAGCAGAGAGGAGCTTGTTCCTAAGGAAATTTTCCCTCCTGTTCTAGTTGTCCCCAGATCTGCTGGCTTTGCCCTTTTGGATGCAGCATCACGCTTTGTGAAAGCCCAGCCCGGACACTCCGCTGTCAAGCAGCAGGTGGTAAAGAATCATCAAGGGCAGGAGGGTTCCTGAGTGAAAGATGTACACTTCACTACTTCATATTTTCTATATCAGTATAGAAAGAAGCAATTTAGACCTGGAGCACCACTGTTTTCCCTCCCCCAGGTGGGTACAGTTCACGCACAGCCTTCATATTCCTTAAAGAGCATCAGCTCTTCTGAACCCACAGGGTTTGAATACATGAACACCCCTCCATTGTACCTTTGCCCCTATATTTCCACTTCCTACAAAGGAAGTTTCTAAAGCTAAGTAACCAGGAGGTCTTTCCAAGCCATGATGGGAGATGGGGAAGGGATCAAGAGAGATTTCTGAAGAATGATAATTAAGATGCTGATTCTTAGATTCCACCCTTAAGATTCTGATTCAGGAGGTTTGGACTTAGGACCAAAAATTAACATTTTAATAAGTGCCCTAAGCAATTCTAATGTAGGTGGTACAGGCCTACACTTGAGGAAACCAAGATAATGGGTTTAAGAATATCAATACCACCTTTGCAATAAAACACTTATTCTTATGTATCTGTTTCGTTTTTGAACTGATGTTGTCAGTTTCCTATTTGGCCTCCATTCAGCATTTACTGAGCAACTGTTGTTGGCAGAGAATTGTACTACCTATTCCTTTCCTGGTATGTTTGGGCTGGGTGGAGGGGATGGGGAGAGGAGAAGGGTGTGATCACAATAGAAAGCTATTTCTCAACTTCCTAGCAAAATGACAAATTCACCTTTTCATGATTTGTGAAACAGATTAACCTAAACAACTATATTACTCAACCAGAGTTACCATCATTTGCTAATTTTTTTTTAGGGCACCAGCTACCTGGGATGTCATAGCCTTACCGGTAGGAAGGTCAGTTCTGTAAACCAAACTGCCTACCTCCTCCCCTTGAAATGACCACAGACAAGTAACTCAACCTTTCCGTAACTCAGTTTCTTCATCTGTAAAATAAGGCTACCACCTACTTCGTGGGGATGTTGTAAGGAGTAAACAAAACCTTATCTAATGGATGCAGAGGGCTCCAAGAATCTGAACAATACAGTGAAGAATTCATTCCATTTTTCAGTCAAAGCTACAAGACCATTGTGAGAATACCAGAAACTCTTTCCAGAAGCTGATTTGTAATTCTAGGAGAAGAGTGAAATTTAAACCTTGTTTATTTCAAACAGTTCAAATGAATTATTGTCAGTAGAGTGACCTGGGATTTTTATTTTTTTAGAGTTCTCTAACCCTTGGCTTCTTCGGGAGTTTGTCCTGCTGATGCCACGCTCTGCCCCAAAGTTCCGTTCCAAATCCCCGGTTGAGGGGGGGATGCGGAGGCGCGAGGTCCCGGGCAGGTGCCCCTCGGAAGCTGGCCGGGAGCCCAGCCCCTGGGGTGGAGGGGCTGGGAGCGGACGGGGGTCGGCGGCCCCCGCCCGCGGCTCAGCAGGGAGGATGCCGGCAGGCGCCGGGAGCGTGCGCGGCCACGTGACGGCCGCTATAAGAGCGCTCCGGGCCCACGCTCGGCTCCCGCCGCGCCTCCTCCCTGGCCGCGCTCCCTCCCGGCGCCCGGCTTCTCCCAGCCAGCAACCTGCGGCTGCGGCGGCCTCCCGCCCGCCTCGGCAGCACCATGACAGGTACGCGCCGCGCCGCCCACCGCCCCCCGGACTCCGGCTCCTCGCCCCGCGCTGCCGCCGCCAGCCGCCTCCCCGCCCCGCAGCCCCGGGGGAGTTCCTGGCAGGACGAGGACCGCCGCAAAGTTGCAGGCTGGCTGCAGTCGGGCGTGCCGCTTCCTGCGTCAGCCGCTGCCCCGCCGCTCCCCCGCGCCGGAGCTGCGGCGCGGAGCCCGGGACGCTGTCGTGGGGGTGGCAGCCTGGCGGCGCCTGGGCCCCCTGCCGAAGCTCCCGTTCCTGCTTCCGTCTCCGTGCCCTTCCTCCTGCTCTCACGGTGAAGGGCGGGCGGAGCAGCTGCGGCGGGGCCGGGTGGGGGTGGGGAGCCGGTTCCTGGGGGCGCCTGTCCCGCGCCCTGGGGCGCGGCGGGATCGCTCGGCGGCCTCCCCCGCCTCCCGCAAGCAGGAACACCGGGAAGGGCCGGCCTCAAGGCCCGGACGGCGGCGGCCCCGGCCCGGCTCCTCTCCCGGCCGCCGGGGCGCTGGCCGCCACGCCGAGCCTATTTTTAGGCCTTTAGGGCCGGGTTGCGGAAAGCTAGAGCTGGGCGAGCGCCCCAGGGGAGCCGGCCGCAGGCGGTGGGCGTGCGCCGGCTCACTTGTTGCGGGGGTTGACTCTGCCGGGAGAAGGGGAAGCTCGGAGATCATTGGTCGGTCCTTCCGATGTTGCTGAAGCTAATAGCGCGGTTACGAGAGCAGCTGAAGTGCGGAAAGATTGCAGATGTAGCCGGAGTGTTCTCTTTTACCCAGCTGTCACTGGTCTCTCCTGTTCCTGTGTAACGTTTGCTAGGTGTTCCAGCTCATGTTCCTAAGCATCTGTCCTGTCCCTACTTCATCTTGGACAGTATCCACATCCTTGCTTCCTGAAGCCCTTGAGTCCTCTTTACCTTATTAAACTTGAATCCAGTTTCCCCCAATCTGGACCGCTTTTGAGTTAAAACATTAATCCTCATCCCCCAGATTACATACTCCTGGGGCAGACTGTCTGAAATGTTGCCATCTCATCATGGGTTGAAGGAACAAGTCAAGGCAGAGATTGATGGGCACGTCAAAGGACAGGTTACTGGTCTGAGCTTTCCTAGAGTGTGACTAGGTGGGAAGCTGGTGCCCCTTGAGGAGTGGGGGACACCAGTCTCTCTACAGTTTAGTTACTATCTTGTTCAGGAAGAGTGTCCCGCGGGATGTGAAGATGCTCTCTGGTGTGTGGCTGGCTCGTGGCTCCTGCTGTAGCCCCCTGACAGCCTATAACTTTCTTTGGCTTCTCAACGGAATTCACTCTGCCTCCATCCAGCCTCCACATTGGAAAACAGGCAAAGGGAAAATGAGACAGAGCGTGACTTCATGACAGAATGTCCCAACTCCTGGGTTGGGCAACAGTGCCCCCAAGTGACCCCTGTCACTGTTTGATCCTAAGTATCCTGTACATTTGGATGCCCACTGCCTTGCTAGAATCCCCTCAGATAGAGTGGACCTCGGACTCATTCCAGGGAACTGGAGAACTGGAGGGAGGGGTAATCCCTGTATTTGCCTTCCCTTCTGGCAACTGCGAGATTGAGTGTGTGTGTGTGTGTGTGTGTGTGTGTGTGTTGGGGGGACCCAGGATACAGGTTAGGGGTTGCTGCTTGGTTCTCCTAAAGAAAAAAAAGAAAAGTTTGTTAGTGCTTTTGAGGTGGTCCCTAAAGCCAGTTAACATGGATTGGCTGCTGGTTAGATAGAAGCACTAAAGAGGGAAGGCCTGTCTATCAAGGTGATATTTGAGCAGACACTCAGTGACTTGAGATGTGGTGGGTGGTGTGGGTGCCTTTGCTCCAGGTTGAGGAAATAATATATAAAGCCTGAGGCTTGGCAGAAGCCTAAGCATCAGAATGAAGAATATGGCCTCTGCTTTCAGATGCTGTCAGTTAAGGTCCTTAGTTGCATTTGTGCTTGGCTGAAAGTACTTGTAGGAAACAGAAAATGTGCTTCTTGATGTTGTTAGCACCTGTTAATTTCCTGAGGTTTACTTTCTGGTGTTAAGCTACTATTTAGTGTGAGAATTTTGTGTGTTCAGACTCTAAATTGGGTTTAATTTTTAAAGCTAATCAGCCTGTTGGAGATTGCCAAAGATGCTAAAGAATGGTCTTGAATCATTCTTAAAGTGGGCACTTGGGTTCTTTCCTTACTCCCAAAGAAGCTGCTCCTTTATTAATAGAGAAAATTGATCTCAAAGGAGCTGATTTTGCCAAGTTAGTGGTTGAAAAGAGTCCTGGGGTAGCTTTTTCCAGGTAGGATATTATTAATAATGAGTGTGTTGTTGTTGTTGTTGTTGTTTTTTCTTTCTCTTTGTATTAAGATCAGGCCTTTGTGACACTGACCACAAACGATGCCTACGCCAAAGGAGCCTTAGTCCTGGGATCGTCTCTGAAGCAGCACAGGACCACCAGGAAGCTGGCCGTGCTTGCCACTCCTCAGGTCTCCGACTCCATGAGGTGAGGATCTTCCTGCCGGTCTGTCGGTGGAGCTCTGAAGTCTTTATCCCATTTCTGGCATCACTGGGCATTGAGGCCATACCATTTACAGGGGTTGAGCACTAGGTGGAGAAAGATCAGAATTGCAGAGTGATGGATATCTGGAGCTGAAACCTCTTCCTAGCTCTTGGGAACTATTCCAGCTGAGCTCCCTTCTGGAAGGTACGGTTCTGACCCATGTTCTTACTGGTTCCAGCTGTGAGAAGGACCCTCCTGTAAGCAAGGCCTCTAGGATGACCTGAGTAAATGTTTTAGTCCAGGCATTCCTTTTATGTCCTCACACTTCACTTGCATGTCTTTCCCAAATGCAGAGGGGCTACTTTGTTTCCTGTTTCTAACCAGGGAAACCTCAGGTGACTGAAAATAAGTAGCAGTTTTCCCCACTCTCAGTTGGCATTTGTAATCTAAAGAACTGTATTTATCATTTAATAGACTAGAATATTTTCCAGGATTTTCTGAACTAGGGATGGTGTGAAGAAAGCACCCTGGGGGGGGGGGCACAAACTGCTGGTTGATTGGGTTAGTTCACTTTGATTTGTTGGTATTAAACTTTGAAATATTTGATTGAACTACCTAGATCCTAATACTACAGAAATATCTGGGCACACTAGCAGCTCTGTAGGTGTTTATTTTTGTTTTCCTATCCCTCTTAGAAATTGAAAATGCCCTTTTTGTGACTTTTTTTTTTTTTTTTACAAGAAATAAAAGCACATGCCAAGGACCTCGGAAAAGGCTGCTGTATATTGGTAGATACTTCTCACACTAATAACCTTATTCATAAAGGGTAATTTAGGAAAATGCACAAAAGACTGTTTCCTAATGTGTACATCTTAATTTGTAGTCTGTTTAGTGAGGGTGTGTGCAAGAAGACACATGTAGTCTCCCTTTCTTACCCACTACTGTGGTAAATGGCTCCACTGACCATTTATTTTTATTTTATTTTATTTTTTTTAAGATTTTATTTATTTATTTGACAGAGATCACAAGTAGATGGAGAGGCAGGCAGAGAGAGAGAGGGAAGCAGGCTCCCTGCTGAGCAGAGAGCCCGATGTGGGACTCGATCCCAGGACCCTGAGATCATGACCTGAGCTGAAGGCAGCGGCTTAACCCACTGAGCCACCCAGGTGCCCTAAAAAGCTGATGTTTACTGTGTGAACTGAAACATCTTTTTCTACAGCGTGGAGACAGAGAATACAATACCAGTTTTGTTCTGCATGTTTCCTATTGTTATAAATGTGTAGTGATGATGGGGCTTTATGGTATGTGTTCCCCTGCTCTGAGCTTAGTGTTCTATCTAAGTCTACCTCCACTTAACCCACCTCAAGATTGCTTTCTAAAATAAATCTTGAGTTAATTTGGGGCCTGGAGAGGTGTTGCACCTCACAAACCAAAGTGAGTCTCTCATTATGCCAAAAGTGCTAAGCATACTGTAAGTGTTGGTTGTATTTGATTCTAATAACTGGCAGCTGAATAACCAAGCCCTTTAACGTCCTGTGGGACACATGACTCGCTGTCAACTGCTTCAGCAAAAATGGTTATTTATAAGCTTTATTGCAGGTATTATATGCACTTAGCATTATTTGTAAAACATGCAGTAATCAGCAGAAGTAACTAATGAAATATCATTGTTAAATACATAGGTTGTTGTAAAGATGTGCTCTTTTGAAAGGGAGTCAAATTTTGAGAGGTGGTTTCTGTAATTTGCCTGGTATTCAGTGATACAATAAATAATAGAAAAGTGCTGCTATAATAATGTGTAAGACAAGTACTTTATCCTCACCAAAGCAATTTTTATTAGTGAAGTGAGTTGCCCATGCAAATTGATACAATTTGGCCTGAAGTAAATTAAGACCACCTATTTAAGAGATTGTACTATATCAAAGTAACAGATTGCTCTAGTAATTGATGGGGTAGACTAATAAGAATACAATTTTACATTAGATGGGTTACTTGTTACTTATCTGAAAAGATACTAAGTGCTGTTTTCTGGATTTGATTTTGGCAGAAAAGTTTTAGAGACAGTCTTCGATGAAGTCATCACCGTAGACGTCTTGGACAGTGGCGATTCTGCACATCTAACCTTGATGAAGAGGCCTGAGTTGGGTGTCACGTTAACGAAACTCCATTGCTGGTCACTTACGCAGTATTCAAAATGTGTGTTCATGGATGCAGATACTCTGGTGAGTGTGGCTTTGGTGACTGGAAAGATGTATATAGTAACTGAGACCAGTTGGGCATTTGAGGAATGCTCTCAAGACTTGCCAGTGAAGTTCAGATAAAACCACTCATTGAAAGCATCAGGTGATGGAGGAGAGTAAGCCCAGGCTACCTGACAGCTGTCATCTGAATGGTTAAGATCAGCAGCAGATTGCATCTTTTGTGTTGGATAACTTAGGGAGAACTTAAGAGTATGCTGGGGCAGAACATTTCTGTAATGCTTTTCCTCCCACCCCCTCCCCGCTTCGAATCAGGTCCTAGCAAATATCGATGATCTTTTTGAGCGAGAAGAATTGTCGGCGGCACCAGACCCAGGGTGGCCTGACTGCTTCAACTCTGGAGTCTTTGTTTATCAGCCTTCAGTTGAAACATACAATCAGCTGTTGCACCTTGCTTCTGAGCAAGGCAGTTTTGATGGTAGGTATCTGTTATCTTTATATTTGAATGAAATGTTAGTAACTTCTAGAGGCTGCTCTTCTCCGGGATCTAGTTGCTTTCATTCCTTGTGCCTGGAAGACAGCAGTGCATGAGATGGAGAAAACATTTTCATTTGTGCTCTTGTTGGAAAGACTATTGTGTGTCTGTGTGTACATATGCATTTTTCTTTAAGTGCATAAGGTTGAGCTAGGAGGCATTTTTATACACCTGACTTTAACCGGCTTCCTTCTGTCTTAGAGTGATAAATGAACCATGATTGTTCAAGAATTCAAAAAGACTATTAAATCAAGAACTTTAACCACTGTCTTTAGATCTAAGTAAACTTAACTAAAGGAGCTAACAGGAGGACCAGTCATTGTTTCCATAGAAATTGGAGGAATAAACCTGACAACTTGGCTCTCATTCTCTTGGGAAGCACTGGAAAAAAAGATAGAAAATTAAGTGATTAATCTCTCTCTCCAAATTCTCATTCCCTATAAGGCTGCACATACGAGTGGTTAGTTGCAAGGCCAAAGAGTAGAACATTGGCAAAGTCAGCATCCATTTTCCATAACACAGAATCATATCTGTTTACATGTATATATAGAAAGGTTCTGACTATTCGTGAATTTAGGGTACCACAGCCTTTGGAGAAATTTGAGCAAATGAATTAGGTATGTTTCCATTTCAGGCCAGTCTCTGAAATAATAAATAATCTTTTTTTTTTTTTTTAACAACAAACTATCCCACAGAACTAGCAGTTAATGTGCAAAAGCAGCATTTTCTAAAATTAATGTTAATATATCTTTTGAATAAAGAAGAAAGCCAGTTACATTAGAGAAGAAGGATCTGCTCTAAGAAGGGACTTACTATCAGATACTTGACATTGTGGCAAAGACCCCTGGGCTCTGAAGCAGATTCTGGGCACCAGGAGATTCTTTCTCTCTCTCTGCCCCTGTCCCCCCAGGAGCAGATCTGAGATTGCAGGGAGTAGATCTTTTGAAAGTAGCAGAAATAGCTTTCCTCAGTTGACAAAAGGTTTGGCCCTTAGTAAGGATAGGAAGATTCATTTCCATTAACTAGTTATAAAGTTAAAAGGCTTAATCTCAAATTTAAACATTTTAAACTAAAAGATTAAAAGTTTGTCATATTGCTGAAGTTAAAACATTTTCGGCTATACATAAAACTGAAATTGGATTTTTGTTGTTGCTATTCACAGGAAATAAATTTTTTGATCACTTAACAAAGGATTTAGGATATACAACTATTGAAATGTCATTGAGAAGAATAAGAAAATTCAAGTCTCCATCTCGTGTGACTATTTGGCTAGTTTAAACTCTATGCCAGGAGCTCTCATTGTGGGGTTGATTTGGCTTCCTAGGGGACAGACCTATCTGGTTGTCACAACTGAAGGGTGCTGCTGGCCCCTAGTAAGTAGAGGCTTGGGTTGCTGCTGAAAGTCCTACAGTGAATGCGGACAACCCACACAGGGAAGGATTACCAGGCCCCAGTTGTCAATAGGGCCAAAGCTGAGAAACTTTGCTCTGTGCCAAGACCTTATATGCTCTAAAACAATGAGCAGGAGTGTATATACCATAATGAATGATGACACCTGTTACGAAGTACAGTCTTAACTTTAAGCACCCTTAAATAGGAAACTGTGTTGAGTGTTCACTGTGGTCAGGACCAAATGCAACTTCACTTCACGGACTTATTTTTTTTTTTTAGGTCCATAGAAGAAATGAAAGAGGTATTAGTACCTGAGTTCAAAACACTTACTCTATATTTCTACTGCTTATACTAAAACCATAACCTTTGCATAAAAGGAAGGTGAGAGTATTTTTAGCAAAAGTTCCACAGTTTGTCTTAACCTTCCCATCAAAATAGAGCTTTCTTCACCTCCTCCGATCAAATTTGAAGGAAGTAGTGTAATCTGCCAGAAACTCAGTGTAAATCATCCACTCCAGTAAATAATTCACATTCGAAAATAGACCCAGCAACCTGAAATCCAAATGACTGTAATAGCATTAAGAGAGTCCGTCCAGTTTCTAATCTAGAAGAGTACTTGATTTTGTTGTTAAGAGTTTGGATACTAAACAGTAGTATGCCATGGCAAATTACCCAGGTTATAATTTTAGAATATAAAACTAATTGATTAATTGGTAGAGACCCCTCTGGATCAATCTTGTTTAAGAATAAAGAGGGACTGGAGGAGTTGATGAATTCATTGTTAAGAAGCCAGGATGTGTGGAAAGTGCCCAACTAGAAAGCACTTTCTGCTTTTTTGGGCCAGAATCTGAAACCACTGAGTGATTCGCTCTATGCCTGGTAGCACATTTCATTATTCAGCAGCAGGGTTTCCAGGAGCTGGTCTTTCTATAAGGTGCTCCATTTAGCTGGCTTGTTGGTGGTGAAGCATTGAATTTTCTTGGATGCTTAATTGAAGGAGTTGAAAATTTCAATTATGCAGATCGAACTTAGTTATTCTCAATATGTTGTTTAAATTCAGCAGAAGAATAGATTAGCAGCTTTTAAGTGAAAGGTAGTTTTCCCTTTGTGTTGATAAGCTTTACTTTGTTTTTGTTTTTGTTTAAGATTTTATTTTTTTTGACAGAGATCACAAGTAGACAGAGAGGCAGGCAGAGAGAGGAGGAAGCAGGCTCCCCACTGAGCAGAGAGCCCGATGCAGGGCTCGATCCCAGGACCCTAGGATCATGACCTGAGCCGAAAGCAGAGTCTTTAACCCACTGAGCCACCCAGGCCCCCTGTTGATAAACTTTGCTTACCAGAAAAAGCTCACAACATACTGAGGGAGCTTGTTTCACTCTAGAGGAGTTTACTATCCTATTGAATTAATACCTGTGTGACATAAAGACCTACTGGACTGACACTTAACATTTCGTCATGAGCTACATCTTTTTTTCCTTTTTTTTTTTTTTTTTTTAAAATTTTTTTTTTTTTACTCATTTGAGAGAGAGAGAGAGAGAGAGACAGAGACAAAGCACAAGCCGGGGGAGAGACAGAGGCAGAGGGAGAAGCAGACTCCCCGCTGAGCTGGGAGCCCACTGTGGGGTTCGATCCTAAGACCTGGAGATCATGACCTGAGCAGAAGGCAGATGCTTAACCGTCTGAGCCATCCAGGTGCCCCTACATCTTTTTTTCTAATGGCAGTAGTAACCTTGCTTTACTTTGAGTTTTCAGCAGTGCACAGTTTTGTTTAGATGTCCTGTCACAGGCACTGAGATAGGAATGTTTTCGGGTGTTTCACAGTTTCTAATATCTGCAGATACTCGCCATCCCCCTTCATCACCCAGTTTTACTGAACAGGGGGCTTAGGTTCCAGTATTTTTAGATCGGTATTAAAGGAAACCCATTTGTAGATGATTGTAGCTCAGTTTGAATATCTCCCAAGTCCTTCTTAATCTCTTGCATACGTTCAACAAAAACTATGGGGCCGGGTGTCCACTGACAAGCCAGGCAGGCTGCTGGTGGCTGAGTGTTTGCAGCTGCGTTTACAGCCCTTCTGCTGCAGAGGAATGTGGCTGGAATGCTTCTAATCACCAGCCCTCTAATGACTACCCCTCCCCATGCCTCTGGCCAAAAGAATAACCGTACCATGGCCAGTCCTGCTAGATACCTTGACTTCTCCTTTCCTTCCAAATAGAGTACTAGAATTGAGAGCTAGAGACCATGCACCTCATTCATGGCTGAATTCTAATTTTCTGTGAAGTGGCTAAGTTCCTATACTGTTGTTTGTGTTTGCAAACTGTCTTGGCACTTATTTCATAACTGAAGTTACATGTTTCCTGGAAGTTGAACAATAGTTGTTATGAAATATCTGCACACGAGCATTTTATAGAATGTGACAAGATCAGGTTAATTCGGGGTTTGTTAGCAGTGAAAGGAAGAGAGGTCGTATTAGATACTGATCATCGGTTTTGTCTCCACATACTCATGTACAACAAGGATGATGTACTTGGCCCTTGAGGAAATTCATCTGAGTGCGAGTTGAGGTTTACTTTCTTTTCCCCTGCTACTCTAAAATATCCTAAATTATGGGTGCTTGTACAGTTGAAGAGTTTAGTGCTTGAGAATTGCTGTATGTTAAATTTTATCTGTATCTGTTAGTTTCAAAAACCTAGGGCAAAAAGAGGAATTTGTTTGTTTTGTTTTAAGATTTTATTTGTCCGAGAGAGAGCACAAGCAAGGGGAGCAGCAGGCAAAGGGAGAAGCAGGCTCCCGGTTGAGCAGGGAGCCCTCCGTGGAGCTGAATCCCAGGACCTGGGATCATGACCTGAGCCTAAGGCAGATGCTTAACTGAAGGCAGACACTTAACCGACTGAGCCACCCAGGTGTCGCTGGAGTGTTTTGTTGTTGTTTTTAAATTGGGGACTTACGCTGTAACTTAAATACACTAAGCTATTTATTGGAGTAAAGAAATTTTGGCCAATAGTTGAATTTTCAGAAAGAAGAGGAGATAGTAAATTGGTGATTGAATATTAGGTATGATTTTACTTTGGGCAGAATCCAAGACCTGCTGTGAGGTCCTTATACCTACATGTTCTGTATTCTAAGTGGCCATTTAGACCCTTAAACTGTAAGATGTTTTTTCTGTGCTTGCAGATATAGTAAATCAGGAAAGTATAAGTTTTTTAAACTTTTTAACAGGAAAGATTGGTGGTAAATTCTTATAAAGTGTAAAACTGACCCCACTGCTATCTCCTTTAATCTTTGTAGTTACTTAGGCTTCAAACTGGACCTGCCTCAAAAAGGAATGAAGGTGAGAGGTATTTCTCGATACCACTTGTCTTGTCCAACCCAAATCAGCTCAGAAGTCCCAGTGTGCCTCCCTGGGTTGGCTGATTTGGTGGCTTCTCCCTTGCCCGCTGTCCATGGTGGGCTTGCCCCAGCTACCCCTACATGAGGCTGCTGGTGGCTGGAGGAGAGTACTTCAGCAGCTGCTTTGAAAACTGCTCTCTTGCATTTATGTCATTTCACTGATAGCTTGAGTAGTAAGTATCTCGAATAAGTAAAAATGAAAAGTAGAAGTCACAATATGTAACAGCAAGACAAATGAGCACCCAGGTTTTTTCTCAAGAGCTATTTTTACCTCCTTATACCCATGAGTATTTCTTTAACTTAGCCATCTGTTTGTCTCTAGCCTTGTAACCAGCAGAGCTCATGAACCCCGTGAGAAATGGAGAAAGGGGAAAAGACTAACCTATTACATGTGCACAGGCTCTTAAACTGGCCCTCCTCTTCCACTGCTCTCCCACCACTCCTCACGTGCTCACTCACTCATGTGTTCATGCGGCAGACCGTTCTGGAGGGCCTGCTGTATCACTACACTAGTACTAGGAGCCCCTGTAGTCACATTCAGAACGGCAGCCTGGCCAGGTTCCTTAGCTGGTGGCAGAGCCTGGGCGGAACCAGACAGTGTTCCTTGACTCTGCGGCTGGGTTTTGTGTGTGGTTTTCCCCCTTCCCTCCCCATTAGTCTCTTCTGCAGCATTCATGACCATGAATCCTGATAGCGATACAGGTTGGAGGAAAATCTCTAGGACATGGCCCTTATTACAGATTAATTACTTAAAATTCATTCCCCTGAGTAGAAAATAGCTGATAACATTCCTCATCCTACAAATAAGGCAGTGGAGGCTCAAGTCTACTCTCTCTCTAGCTGATTGCTCTTCTCCCCAGAACCACAATATCTAGAAGTACTTTGCCTTTCCAAATCAGGTGCACAGTTAAGGGTCTTGCATTGTTTTCTGAGTCTGGAAGCATTCTTGGAAATACTACTCTCTACATTTCTTTCGTCCACTTAGCATTTAAATAATGTTAGGCACTAATCTGGGCAAGATGCTAAGTTTAATGACCAGCGATAGACTGGTAAATAATTCAGAGTTCTATCCCTGCCTCTATAAAGCTTATGAGACCTTACAGAAATGTAATAACTAATTATATAACTAATAATGTAATTGTGATTCTGATAAATTCAGAGTGCTAAGAGAATCTAGACTAGGAAGAACTGCCTTAAATTGAAAAAGTGAAATTAGGCCAAGAATAAATGTTCCCGTGCTTTTATACTCTATCTAATTAACATCTTGATTATTAAGAATCTCTTTTTATTTTTTATTTTTTTAAAGATTTTATTTATGTATTTGACACAGAGAGAGCTCACAAGTAGGCATAGAGGCAGGCAGAGAGAGGTGGGGAAGCAGGCTCCCTGCCGAGCAGAAAGCCCGATGCAGGGCTCGATCCCAGGACCCCGAGATCATGACCTGAGCCAGAGGCAGAGGTTTAACCCACTGAGCCACTCAGACACTCAAGAATCTCTTTTTAAAAAAAGATTTTATTTAGGGGACACCTGGGTGACTCAGTGGGTTAAACCTCTGCCTTCGGCTCAGGTCATGATCTCAGGGTCTTGGGATGGAGCCCTGCATCGGGCTCTCTGCTCAGCAGGGAGCTTGCTTCCCCCTACCCCCGCCTGCTTCTATGCCTACTTGTGAGCTCTCTCTGTGTCGAATAAATAAAATCTTAAAAAAATTATTTATTAGAGAGTACATGTGAGGGGTGTGCATGACTGTGGGGGCAGGAGGGTAGGGGAGGGAGAAGCAGGCTCCCCACTGAGCTGGGAGCCTGACTAAAGGGGTGGTGGTGATATGCAGTAATAGTGAGACCCAAGCTTCAAGTGCCTAGATTTCCATCAGCCACCTGGGGTTCATCCGATGATCCTTGGTAAACCTCATAGAAATATCCCCAAGATCTGGGCCATTCATAGACTATAATCCTTGGCATTTTTGCTGTAGGCAGAAGTGCTGATACCAGTGTATCGTGGATGTCCGTTTTAACACAGAGAGTCACATTTTCATTTCCGTGCTTGCCTGTTTTACTGTAAAGTATTAAGCATATTTTACTTTAAATTCTTTGCTTGATACTTGGTCCTCTGCCCTTTCATTAGATTGAGAACTATTTGAGAGCTGAAACCTATCTTACTAATCATCCTAGCCATAATGCCTACACTTAATTTATGTTACTTCAGACATTTTCTATAGAAATGACTGTGCAAATTGCATTCTCTGATTTAAAAAAAAAAAAAAGTAATTCCCTAGAAGACTCTAAACCAGTGCTTCACATATTCTAATATGCAAAGAAATCACCTAGAGGTTAAAACATGGATTCTGATTCTGTAGGTCTGGGTTGGGGCTTAACATTCTGCCTTTCTGTCAAGCTCCCCGGTGATGGCCATGGTGCTGAAAACTGGACCACTTTGCCTAGGATGATTTTAGAGGGAATATTCCTGTGGCTGAGCTGCTAGGGTTCATGTTTAAACCAGAGTTGACCCACCCTTCCTGCTATCCAGAGGAGGAAGGCCAAGTGCCAACAAACTATGGAGGGGCACAAAAACAAATGCACACATTTGAAAGACGGCACTCAACTCCATTTCTGCCTTATAAGATTGAGCTTCTGACAAATGCTGTGATGTGTCTATGGTTACCGGGTTCATGACCCTGCTCAAAAGACCTGGAAAATACGGAGTGATTGCAAGGTTGTTACTGTACTTGGGCAGCCAGGTGGAAGGATGAGGCAGAATCTGATATTTGCTTTTGTTTGCAAAACAGGTGCCATGTGTCACTTGTCCCGTTTCCTTCTGTCTCTCACCTCTGTTGCCACACCCTGGCCTATGGATCATAACTGCTGGTGATGTCTCCTAATCGTGTTTGTCGGTTCAGAGATGATTGAGATTAGAAGTGTCTTAACATGTCAGAATAAATAAAGCTGCCTCCAGAAGTCTGATTGAATGTACTGGACTAGAAAGTTCTAGGGATTTTGTAGTGAAAATTCAGTAGTCTTCATAGCATCCCTGTATGTTTTGTAGTGTGGACGTGCTGAGATTTGCATTCTCCTTTGAATTGTGCTCTAATTCAGGGATTTCTCCAAACACAGTATTGATGATGCTACATAGATTTTTCTGATGCAGTTAAAACATTTGCCTGACCTTAAAATGTGGAGTTGTGCATTTGAAAAAAGATTTTTGAAATGCTAAACTTAAAAATCATGTAAAAAGCTACAGACTTTTAGGTGATGTTTAATTCTATTTTTAATCCACAGTTTTGGGCTGGAATTCGACCCTCTGTAGTCACATAATGAGGTCGGAGGCCATGGAAGTTGTATGCTCTATGCTGTCCCCTCTAGAGGCAAGGTTCTTGTTGACTATGTAAGGATTTGCCAGTTGAATGCATATGACTGACTCACAGGTCTTCCCTGCATGTTCCACCTCATGCTGGTTTCCTGTCCCACCGGTGCTGCTCCGCCCTGCTGTGGCACGCGGCTGAGGGACCGATGAGGTTTTGTAAGGTACCTGAGGGTAAACGGAAACCGCCTTCGGTGGCCAGGGGCAGCTGGCCGGGGCTTTGAGGGATCAACAGGGCTGACTTCTGTTTCCCAGGATCATCCTGTCCGATTGGGAAGTTCTGCTTTACAACTACTATTCTGACCTTCACGGAATTAGAATTCTTCATTGTCCTACATGTAGTCAGTAGTCCTTTTCAGTAGAAATGCTTAATTTTAAAGAGGTCTTCTAATGTAGAACTAAAAAAAAATAGTAGAAAAAATATATAGCATGATGCCTGATTTTCTGAAGTTCAGAAACAAGTGAAACTACCGATGTTGTCTGGGGATACATATACATGTGGTAAAACCAAGAAATCATGACCATTAAACAAAACTTTCCATTAGTAGTTCTGGGGGATAGGCAGTGGGATTGGATTAGGTAGCCCGCACAGAGTTTAAATAGCACTGGTAACATTTGAGTTCTTAAATTGGGTATTGGATAGAGTTTTATAATTAATGTTTTATAAACTACACATACTTTTTTACAGTATATTTTGTAATGAAGATAAATTAACAGGTAAAGAATATTTACAAAAGGTCTTGGCACAATCTTGTTCTTGTCCCTCCTCTATTATTTTAAAATAACAAAAATACGGCTTTACTAAGGAAAAGTCAGGGAGAGCATATCTGTAACACCAGTCCCCTTATACAATGACTGTTGTTTCATTTATTTTCTTCCAGTCTGAATGTTTATGTTCTTAGTTATGATAACGATGTCTGTCACTGTGTATCTTTATATTGCTTGGTGGACTGATGGTCATTATAGCCCTTAGTTTTAGTGGCTGAATAATATTCCCACCAGTGTGTATAGCATAATGTACTAACCATTCCTCTTGGGTGGAATAGTCAAGTTTTTTCAGCTTCTCTGCTATTAGAGAACATCTTCAAGTTTCTTGCATTCGTCCCACAAATAGGTTGTGTATGTGTAAGGCATTCTGCTATGTGGTAGAATTACAGTAAAAAGCAAAAAGCCATAGTCTCTGTCCTTGCAGAATTTAGAATCTAATGGCTAACAGTTCATCATATTTTGTATTTTAAGCACATTAATCCTCAGACTTACAAAAAAATTATTTTCAGAATAGTGGGTACACACGCAGTTGTAAGAAATAATACATAAAGTTCCCATGTATCCTTCACCAGGTTTCCCCATGATAACATCTCAATTCCACACAAAGGAAATTGACATTGATACGATCCATAAGCTTTATTCAGATTTCAGTAGTTTCAAGAGTATGGCGTGTTGTGTGTATGTGTATGGGCTTTCTTTCTTTTTTTTTTTTTTTTAAGATTTTATCCATTTATTTGACAGACAGAGATCTACAAGTAGGCAGAGAGGCAGGGAGAGAGAGAGAGGAGGAAGCAGGCTCCCTGCTGAGCAGAGAGCCCGACATGGGGCTCGATCCCAGGACCCTGGGATCATGACCCACGCTGAAGGCAGAGGCCTTAACCCACTGAGCCACCCAGGCACCCCTGTGTATGGGTTTTCTATGCAGTTTTATTACATGTGTAGTTCGGTGTGACCACAACCACAGTTGAGACAGAACAGTTCTGTCACCGGGACCCCTCATGCTTCTCTTGGAGCCATGGCCGCTTCTCCTCCACTCTCTCCCCCTCTTTGACCCTTGACAACCACAAATCTGTTCTCTTTATAATTTCATAGTGTAAAGGATGTTCTATAGCTGGCACAGTAGAACTCGTTTTTTTTCATGCAGCATAATTCTCTTGAGATCCCTCCAAGTTGCTGTGGGTATGTGTAGTTCTTTCCTTTATATTGTTGAGTAATGCTTCATTGTATGGAGAAAGGACATGGGTTATGGGGCAGAATATGTTTTGAGGTGGCACACTGACTTGTTTGGTTACTTGTGTGTTTATGATTTAGGTTAGATACTTTTAGTTTCTTTTGAAAGAATGGCCATGGTTGTCACTTTGCAAGGAAGGCATAAAGATCAGGAACCCCCAAGGGCTAAGCAGACGCTATGCTATGTAGTCATGGCTGACCTTGGTCCCAGTAATGATTGACCTGGACCTGTCCAGAGGCTTGGTCAGTGGTAGGAGAATGTACCAAGATGTTGTGTCTTTCTGGGCCTCTGTCGATGAGCCAACAGCTGGGGCTCTGGAAGACCATTCCATTAACCCAGTTTGCTCTCTTTTGCTTTTTACCACCCCCGCCCCTGCCCGCATAGCCTCTTAAAGTCCAAAATCCTTAACTGGGGATAAAGTCCATGTAGTCTGAGCCCTGTGTGATCTGGTCCCTTCCCACATCTCTGAGACCCACCCTTTCCCCTGCTGCAGTCCAGGCACACAGGCCAGCTTCCGGGTCTTTCCACAGCCTCACGTTCCTGCCCACCTCACATCTTCGGTACATGCTGTTTGTTCTGCCTGAAACACCATCTGGCCTTCTCCTCTTCTCCCCCTGTATTTGTCAGCCTCCTCATGGACGCCTTCCTGACACGTCACATGTTCTTGAGCCACTTCCACATGCCTTGTAGCACCCAGCACTTCACCTCTCTCCTCCTCCTCTGTGGTGATGCTTATTGATTTCTCATTTGCTGGTACCAGTGTATTCTCCCTCCTGTGCCCTGCCCCTCATGAAGATGATGGCCATTTCTCTGTTCCCTGTTGACTCTCCAGTGCTTGGTTCAGTGTCCGGCACATAGCAGCTGCTCAGTAAAATACCTGTTGAATTCATGAATTAACTCGGGAAAATGGCTTTGGTAGGTTTAACACAGAGTTTCTTATTTTAAAAATGGAATCCGTACCTATTTTTAAAGATCCAGCTATGTGTTCCTATAAAATTATTGGCCTGTCTCTGAAGTTTATGACAGTAATTCATTTCTTTTTCTTTCAGGTGGGGACCAGGGTTTACTGAACACATTTTTTAACAGCTGGGCAACAACAGATATCAGAAAACACCTGCCATTTATTTATAACCTAAGCAGCGTTTCTATATACTCCTACCTCCCAGCATTTAAAGCGTAAGTGCAAATGGTTTAACTGCTGTTGGGGTTGGTCAGGCAGGGGAGTGGGTTTGGGGGGGGGGGTCCCTCATGGTCATTCTGAGGGCAGTAGCAGGTGGGAATTTGGAGGGAAGTCTTTCTCAAATGAGAAACATGGCTATGGTGGGGAAAGGCCTTGATGTTACCAGTTACTTTGTTCGGAGTAACCCCGAGGGCACTTAACCACCCTACAGGAAAAGATTCCCGTTTGTTCTTGGGGTGCCACACCCTCTGTTCAATCGTTCCTCTGTCATGGTCATGAATCTGTAGCGGGCACAAACCCAGCTTCTGCGTCATAGTGGCTGCTAAGCCTCAGTTCCTATACCTCTAAAATGAGGACGTTAACAGCTTTCTCTGTGGTAACTGTGGAGATGAAGCAAGATGCTGGCCACAATGTGCGGTCCTGGTCCAGGGCAGGGCTGTGGAGCCAAGCTCCCTCGTTCACATTCTAGAGGAGCTTTTTCCTGGTTGGTGACTGGTTCCTGAACTTCTAGCTCAGGAGGAGTTAGACTTGTTACCGAACTTCTCTGCCTCAGTGTCCTCCAAAGCTAGTCATGATCGTTAAGGGAGGTAATCCTATGAGGTGGGTAGAAGAGGGCACTCAGTAAACAGTCACATGATTAGTCCTTTTAGTTGGCGATGTGGTCTAGCAGTAGGCATAATCTGTGAAGCCAGAAAGGCAGGGGGTGTTCTCACTCTGCCACTTACCTACTCAGTGGTTTAGCCCTGTGCCTCAGTTTATCCATATGCAAAATGACAAGGAAAATCAGACCTACCTCACAGAATTGTTGTGAGGACAGTGCGAGTTCAGATAGGCATAAAGATCTCGGTGGACATCTTGGTTTTGGCAGTATTGTTTGTGTCCCCCCACCCCAACTCCCGTGCCAGTGTGGTTCTAATTCAGCAGTTAATACAGCCTAGTTGCAGGGCTGGTCTCACTGAACAGGGCCCGGGCTGACTCATTTCTGTTGCATGAAGATGATGATTCAGGTTTCTTGAGTGGCAGCCAAGCTGTCAGGTTGATCCTGAGACACAGCCGTGAGCAGCAAAACTGGGCTCGGCTCTGCAGTCTCTGTCCCGCACCGGCATTCCTGAGCCAGCAGAAAACAAAGGGCTTTTCTCTCCTCATATTTCATTATCCAGAGTCCTCTCTTTATGTCTTCCACCACAATAATGAGCGCATCTGGCTTCTCATGGCAGAAGTGTTTCCTTTTCTGTTCTTTTCTGGTCAAACTCTGTCAGCGTTCCCCCAGATAAGGATTATAAGTATCTTGTGTTCTTTCCTCCCTGTTCTCTTGGCATATGTCTCCAACATATTACAGCCTCTTGATTGTCTTCCCTCTCTAGAATGAAGCAGGCAAACTATCAAATATACCAACTGTCATCTGAGTAATAATACAAATAGAACAGGATTCACTATCAAGGGGTGGATTTGGAAAAACTTTTTTTTTTTTTTTGGGGGGGGGTCTCTCCGTCCTTGGCCTTGTCAAGTACCAGCCTGTCTTGTCCTGGAAATAGGGGCCTGATTCTTTTCATTCTTATTGCCTCATAACTAACGCTGCAGCTTTGAACAGTGCTCCTGCAAACCGTGATATCTCCATCCTGTAGAACTGAATTTGTGATAATAAGGCGATTGGTTAATGTAATTGACTAGACTCCATTGAGCAAGCAAAACGATGAGAGGGTGAAGAGGAAAGGATCATTAGTAGTGTGAGCAGTTCCACCCACCATTCCCTTAATGCTGCCCAGTGAGCGCATGTCCTGGGGAGAAAATGTTGGGGAGACATGAATCTCATCTCCTTCCAGTTGGTCTCCGTTCCCAAACACAGTTAACCCCAGTGTTCAGAGATTTGTGTTTTTCTTTCATGTAATGTGGCCCCCGGTGCCTAGCAACTATCTCCCCTGCGGGTCATTTGGACTCCATCTGATTTTCACCCCAACACCAAAATTGAACACACTGTACCTTTCAGTTGCCTGGTTTGCACAGACACTGCTTGCTTTTATTTTGTTTTGACAAGAACAAGAAGCCCGTAGAGCAGAGTGAAGGTTTATCGTGGGAAGGGGTGATAGACTTACTTGCTACAACCAGGTCCCCTTTCTCAGGAACCCAGTTTTTATATCCTCTGAATGAATTTCCTGGAAAAACAGTTTGAGGTCTAAATGATCAAAATGATTAGGATGGTTCTTCTTCCCTGGCTCAACAAATTAGTGCTAATTTTGGAAATCTCCTTGGTTTATTGCCATAATGCAAGGTATATGATGCACTGGGGAGGCTGGGAGCAGCTCCCTCCATGAGCTCCCCTCAGCTGGCCTCATGGCCCTACAGAAGCTCCTTGCCTCCGTGCAGCCTGCCCTTGGGGGTGTCTGCTCTGCGCTTCTGTGGTAAGACTTCTCAGAGTGCTGCTTCTCTCACCCTGTTGCTGCCTATTTGAGAATGTTGAAACCCCATCAGAGAACTCCTTTTTCCCTTCCTCTACTGGAAAACGCTTTTTTTTTCTTGCAGAGATCCACCTCCAGACACAGTTTTCATACCATTGGGAAGGGTGTAAAAGACAGTTCTATCCCATTTTTGTTCCAAGTGAATGTCAGCTTGTGACCCAATCTTTTAAGCTGAAGCAGATGATTATGAACACTCGGGCTGCCATAGCTCCCCCACGGATCACCCTGAGGGCCTCTGGGAGCTTGTCATGAATGGGACACCTTGTTGCTGGGCTCAGTCACCTCAGGGGTCTCCAGGACTTGGTGGCCCTGTGGCGTGCTGGCCTCCCCTAGGATGGCACATAGGTGGTGGCAAGTAGAATGAGAGACTGTGGAGTGCTTTGGAGCGACTTGGGCTTGGCGGAGCAAGTGAAAATTTGTCTTACCAGATCCAGGCAACCATGTGCCATGATGAGGTCACCAAGGCAGTATTTAGCTGCCCCAGAATCTTAGAACCATGGGTATCTTCAAACACATGCTGCACTTAGGACAGTGTAGCCTTGTAGTTTTATGTGAAGTTGTTGCTAAAGGATGGCCGAATATGAGCCTTATTTGGCAAATGAATTTGAGCCATGAAGGCAACATTTCTCATACCTTTACCTACATACCATTGGATATAGGGAAGGAAACACTAAAGGAAACACTAGTTTTACCACTGTGAATGAATTCTCAAACATAGTTTCTGAAAAACAAAATTAGTGCTGTTTTCTGTAATAGGAGATAGTCTTTAACACAGCATAATTTGAGAGCTGAAATGCTTGATTTAGTAACTTTTAAGGTAATTTGTAATATATGAATTGAGAAACAAGTTCATAAATGCATTTCTTATTTTTTTTTAAGATTTTATTTATTTATTTGACAGAATCACAAGTAGGCAGAGAGGCAGGCAGAGAGAGAGAAAGGGAAGCAGGCTCCCTGCTGAGCAGAGAGCCCGATGTGGGACTCGATCCTAGGACCCTGAGATCATGACCTGAGCCAAAGGCAGCGGCTTAACCCACTGAGCCAACCAGGCGCCCCATAAATGCATTCCTTAATGAAATATTTTGAAAGTGCCTACCATAATGTTTAGGAAATAGTAGTCTTTTAGTTAATACGAGTTTCTTTTTGGTTTTCTTCATCTGGAGGGCCTATTTTATTCATGTAGGTTAGAATCTGGCTTGTGCATAGCTCTAGGCAAAATCTCATCAGCCTTTTTAAAAATCAGTCATTTAGCTCTATTTCAGTTTTCTACTCTATCTACTGACTAAAACCTGCTTATGGCCTTTTGTGCCATTTAAATGGGCCCAAAGGAAAGAGAAAGAGTTCTCTGGTATTGCTTTGAGTTGCCAAATTAATTAGCCCTATTGATTGACACCAGAGCTTGTTTTACTAAATAATTTCAAAATATTTTAACTTTATCTTTTTACTTGAGTTCAGATATGATCTTGAGTTCAGCCCTGTCCTGGTCTAGTCTCAGAAAGTGTGTCTAGAAACCTAAAAGATTTCTCTCCATTTCCTTACTGCTTTAAATTCTTCTGAGAATATTTGTATCCACTGTTCTTTTTCAGGAATGGGGCTTATTCACTAAGACCCCATCAAACCTCTTTAAAATCAGTATTTTCCAAAAATGAAATGAACCTTTGGCATCCAGAATTCTGTGTTCATGTATTTCTGATTTGATTGATTTTTTTCCTTGATCCCTGAGATACCCTTAGGTCCAGCTCCCCACTGTGACTGTTGTCGTCACTGAAGCCGTAGAGTTTCTGTGTTCCTTACTTTCACACTCTTAACATCTTCACTTAAAACACTGAGGCCTCAGAGTTTGGATCTGTCTTATTTCGTCAGCTGTCTGTTTGTCCACTCACCCGTTTAGTTGGTTGGCAGGCCCGTGGCACGCAGGGGCTCACAGCTGAATGAGGGCGCTCTAGTTTAATTAGCCTACGACTTCCTACATGTGGAGAGTTGCCCGGATGTCACGTGGCATGGTCCGTCATGATTTGAGTGTGAGAGGAGAATCCAGCAGTGGTTGCCCAGCTGTCTTATTCCTTTTTTGTGGGTGTCAGGAATCCCTGTTGGGCCCCAGGTCCCCCAGTGTCCAGCATGGCCATTTGGTGCTTCCAACCTCCTCTCTGTTTATCAGGCGATGTGTCCTCTCTTCTTACTGCTGCCTGTTCCACTTCCCTACTTCACTTTTATCACTAAGGGGAAAGCTTCCCCATCAGACTGAGCCCAGCCATTAGAGGCTGCCATGACGGTGGGCCAAAAAGGCATGAGGAGTGGTATCTCTGGGCAGAGGCCCGAGTGAGAAATGTCCTCAGGGGGAGATGGAGCTCACGGAAGGGCAAAGGCGTGTGGATTGAGTGGAAGACCTACTGTCTTCCGGGTCTCAGACTGCTGGGCCACACTCTCTCTCTCTGTCCCACAGATACGTTCTGTCTTCCTTACAAAGTTTTCTTTTTTTTTCTAACTAGTGCTTAGAAATCAGGGAATTTCACATGAAACCTAGATTTTCAAATTCTTTTGAAAAAAGGTATTTGGAGAAAGATGTCCGTGACTATTAAACATGTTAAAGGTTTGGGGCCTTAAGTAGTTGGGAAGATGGGGCCAAGCAGGTGTGTGGGGACAGGGTTTGACCAGAGATGGATTGAATGTATCCAGTTTGGGATGCATTACATTTGAGGGGCGTGTGATGCATCCTCGGGAAGATGGGGAGTAGGTGAGTAGATGCAGGAGTGGGGAGTTGAGGAGTGAGGTCTAGGTGAGACAGACCTTTGGGACTGTCAGCATAGATGTGCTGTTTATAGCCATGAGACAGGCTGATGTCACCCAGAGAGTGACTGTGATAGAAGAGTCCTGAAGACTGAGCCCTAAAACAGGAAAATGTGGAGGAGCAGGGCCCTGAGACCGAGAACAGTGAGGCAAGAGGAGGCCCAGGAAGGTGAGGTGCTGCACAAGCCAGCTGGAGAGAATGTTCCCGGCAGGAGGGAGGGACCCATCTGTATCAGATGATGTTGTTGAGAACTGGCCCTGACCTGGAATGTGGAGGTCACTGGGTGACCTTGACAAAAGCATGTCTGGTAGAGTGGTAGGAACAAGCCTGATTGAAGTGCATCGAGGAGAATGGAGAATTGGAGACGGCGAATGTAGAAAACTCTTCTGAAGCATTTTCTTTGAGAGGGAGCAGAAAAATGGGCTGGTGGCTAGATCGGGATATGGGATTCAGAGAGGGTAGCAGGGGTGGTTTTTTCGAAGGTGGGACATGTGAGAGCATAGTGGTCTGTTGATGGGAATGGTCAAGAAGAGTAGGGCGCTCTAACCGTGCAGAAAGCTGAAGGGGGCCTTTTTGGAGTCTGGTCCTGGGGTAGCTGAAAGGACGTGTGTCCTGGAGTGCAGGTGGAGAGATTGGTATCAGGTAAGAGCCAAGACAGCTTGGTCTTGTAACGTGAAGGAAGGCAACGTATGTAGACACAGAAGAAGGCAGGCGGACGTGTTTTTTGGTTGAGTGAATGGTTCAGCAAGCATCCAGCCAGGAGGGACAGAGATTGACAGGGTGTCCCTAGGAAAGTCTCCACGGTGGCCTGGAGTCGTGGGGTGTCCTTGGCCTACTGGGTGAGGCCACGCCACTCTGGCAGGGGCAGTAGTTGACTAGGTCCTGGTCTAGGTGGTTAAAGTCCACGCCTGGATATTGTTGTTGTTGTGATGTCCAGGCATGAGTGGGAGGGTTATTTAGCTTGAAAGGCAGGGAAAAGTCAGGAGGGATCCGTGATGGCCACAGTTCTTTGCTGCTAGGTGGCAGCTGTCTTTTGGTGATGCGACATGTGCTCACTTGTGCTCCGCGGTCCTTACGCTCAGCAGATCCACTCCTCCTCTGCCGGGCCAGCCCACCCCTTGGGCACTGTGCTCATGACGCTTGGTGTAGACCATGAGTAGCTGGGTAAGAGGAGGAATTTGAGGGTGAGAGGGGAAGGGGGCTGACTGGTAGTAGGGAAGGGACTGTGCAGGAGAGCGAGGCTGAGGAGGCGGTGCAGGAGTGAGCGGCCTTGTGCAGGGGAACATGAGTCATGGAGGTGGGTGGAGGCTGGCTGACCCCTGCTGCTGCATTTCCCAGAGAAAGGTCTCACAAGCCGTGCTGTGATTCTTCTTCTTGGCTCGTCATTGAACATCCCAAATAAATTGCTCAGTGAGACGTAAAATGGTTCCTGTACACACTGTCACGGGGTGGTTCCGTTTCCATTCTGAACACTTCTGTAGTCTCATCCACACGTTACCAGCTGCTGAACTAGTCATGAAAATTCTATCTGATCTTTTGGTAACATCAGGTCACAGGGATTATTTTAATGGCTAACATAAGCAGTATTATTGCTGGCTCAGGTTCAAACTATGTCTTGTGATCTGGACGTCTCTTTTGAGATTCTATCAAGTTAAAATTAGAACACTTATTTTAAGAGATGTATGCAAGCTGAGACAAATCCCCATTACTGGGTCAGAATGAATGGCTCTTAGTAATTTAGAGACAATTGTAATATGTACCCAGTGTTGTTTTGTTTTTTGTTTTTTTTTTATTCCTGGCTGGTAATTTGATGGATAAATCAGGCAGTGAGTCAGTGAATCTTCCCATTACCCTTGTTCTGGGTGGAGGTCAGTTGAACTTTATCTTTTGACATCAGTATTTCCCCTTCTTATTTGTCAGCTAACTATTTTGCCTTTAGCCAGGCAACATAGATTCTGGGTGGTACCTGTGTGTGGCCTATGGTGAGAGAGCCAAAACAAAAATACCCTGAGTTTACTTTCTATAAGAAATATGCCCGAATTTGCATTTAGGCTAAAATATTCTTGTAAGCAAAAAAGTGATTTCCCTTTTTACTTAGGACCTGTTCTCCTATTTCATTTTGATACAGTTATTTTGGATTTTCATGAATAATTGGAGAGTAATTCAGGCACCCCTGGGTATGGCTCATATGGTTAAGTGTGTGACTCTTGATCTCTGCTCAGGTCTGAATCTTGGGGTTATGAGTTCAAGCCCTGTGTTGGGCTCCATGCTGGGCTTGGAGCCTACTTAATAAAAAAAAATTCTTAAAAATTAAACAAAATGTAAGAGTAGAATTGATTAAAATGATAGAAAATGATTTTTAAAAACATTCCTCAGGAAGCAGGATTAAGAGGTAAAAATAATTACATGAAATTCATATCTAGATTAATTGAAATTCTAGATACAAAAACAGTGAGACCTTTTGCTCATCTTTTTTTCAAACTGTTTTATTATGAAAGCTAATAGAGCAAGCCCTTCAGGCTACTTTGCTGTGTAAATAAATACTGTTCTGTTTGTACAGTTAGAGCACAGTTATATAGTTTTACCCATGTAACTCACACACCTTCATAGAAGGTGGCCAGTGTTAGGCCTGACAGCATCCCTTCTACCAAGCCAAGGGCAGCCCTAGGTGCTCTCCAGAACACTGCTGTGTATGACTACCTTATGTCTGTCTGCTTTTCCCTCCCACCTTCCTATCAGAGCCCCATGTCTCCCACTTACCAGCTGCCTTCCTTTGCACCCTGCCCCACCCTCCCACTGTCAGTGGGCTTGTGGGCTGGCCAGAACCTTCCATGTTCAGTGACTCAACCAGGCCTGTGCTTCCCAAAGAATCCTTGTTCTAAAACTTGTTTTTCTCCTACCCTGACTCATTTCCTTAGATCAGTTTGGTGTGTGGTAGTTAGGTTAAAGGAATACCTTGATCCCTTAAAAAAATTCCCATGCTTCACTGTACAGAAGTAGGGGGCTGACCATGGCCTTGACCCCATGACCTCTGAAGCCTGCACGTGGCTTCTTTATGCCCCACCGTCTTTCTTATTTCCTGTCTCCCGCATCCCCGCATCTCTCCGCTGTCTCTCTCCTGAATCCCCATGAGCACTTTCTGGTCGGTTCCTCAGTCCTCCCAGCCACAGTGGAGACCTAGTCACATTGTGCATTGTATGATTTGTTTTGTTTTTGCCGAAACTTGGGTAGCTGTTGGGTGGTTATGTGACATCTTCACCATCCCACTTGCTCTCGTCCTTCCCCCATCTCACTGGCACCAAGGAATTCCCTGGCTTCGGGCACAAAGGGCCGTTCCATCCACATTTAGGACCCCTTATGACCTCTGCTTCTACCTCAAACAGGCTTATCAAGGACTGTCTTCAAACTAAGACTGCTCAGTCTAGGAAAGGACCCTCCAGTGGGTACAGTTTTCTCGGTGGTAACAGTAGAATAGGTAAAGAAGGTAATCTTGAGGAGGAAGGATTCTTCTTCTAGCCACGGAGGGTGTTGATGATTTAGATTAAAGAGATGCTCGGGGCCATGGCTTCATGAAGGTGGAGCCCAGGCCTGAGCCCCAGTGAGGTACAGGCTGTGGACTGTCCCCAGATGGGGTTTCTGTGGACATGGCAGGGGGAAGGCATTGAACCATATGGGGTGGTCGCTAACTGGAGGTTGCAGAGGCCCCTGAGCCACCGTGGGGCACAGACAGACCCAGAGGCAGAAGTGTCCCCTCCTGCCGTCAGCTGAGTTGGGGGTTCTGTCTCACTGGGCAGTGTTTGCAGCTCTGCAGGGGGCCAGACCATCGTGCCCTTCTTTGCATGAGCTTTAAAGGCTCAGATCCGGGAGTGAGGTGCTGGAGAGGAGCTGGGTGGCCCTTACACCCGGTGTAGCACAGTCCAGGTAGGGGTCAGCTGCTGGTCCTAAGCGCCACCATCCATTTCTTGTTCTCCCCACCTTTCCCTTACCTTAGCGCAAACTAAACCCTTGTGAGAACAGTCTGTCTTGGGCAGTGCCAGCTTGCTTGTTTTGTAGCTTTCTTTCCTATTGGTTCTTTCTTGCTCTGTCCTTGACTATAATTGGAGTGTTTCCAGGGCTCATTAGATACATCCTTTCCACTCTTCAGATTGACCGTCTGTAGGCAGGGAATTAATCTCTCAAGTAACAGATGCACTCTCAGATGACGTCCTTCCAATTCTGGGAGTGTCTTTCACTGAGAGCCTAGCTGTGGCTAAGAACCTTGGCTCTGGAACCAGACTGCCTCCGTGGAAGCCCAGCCCTGTCACTCACCAGCCATTTGATCTTAGACAAGTTATTGAACTACTTCATGCCTTGGTTTCCTCACATAGTTGTTTTGGAGATTAACTGGGATAGAAAACATGCAATTGTCAGCCATGTCTGGTCCACATAAGTACTCAGTAGGTAGGTGTTAGCTGTTCTGTGACTCCTGTTGCGTGTGCACTGTCGGGAAGCAGGTTAGTTCAAGGAATAGCGTTTATGTTCTGGCCACGTTTTATTTTAATTAGCATTGTTACTCTCCTATGACGACTGTAGGACATTCATATGGCAAAATCATGGATTTGAAACCTACCAGTCAAGTTTTATTCTAGGAGGAGCAAACAAGTAGTCTTGCTCCAGGCAAGATGAGTGAGGAGGCGGGATGTCTGAGAAGGCGGAAGCGAGTGCTCTGTTCTGGTCTCAGACGGGTTGGTATTGCAGACAAGGTAGGTCCTGCCAACCCCCAAAACACACGCAACTGTCCGGTCTCTGGGATGGGTCTCCCCATCACCACTGGAACGTTTGTTGAAGGCTGTTTGTTACCTTCACCTGCTGTCTTTCCCAGGTCTTTGCTGGGCCCTGTTCCGCACAAAGCCTCTTCTGAAAATCCGCACCTGCACTCATGGCTTGGGGGTTCGTTCCCGTAGCCCCTCGTGTCAGCGTTGCCGGGTCGCCCTGCTTGTTGCTCATTTGTGCTGTTATTCCTCATTTTTATGTTAGATGACTCCTTTCCCTGTTTGGGTGAAAATCTTTTGGGGTCCTGCACTGACCGTATGTAATAGTTGCTTATTTAATTAATAGCCCTGTGTGCACAAATTTTGAGCGTTACCCTTTAAGGATAAAACTGAGAGTACTTTGTGTGTGTGTGTAAAATATGAAATGAAGAGTCAGCCTGGGGATTTCCAGTATCTACTTCATTTTCAGAAGAAAGGCACTGTGGTAGTGTCCATCAGTCTTGGGAGGAAATTTACAGAAGGCTCTATTTTTCTTGCATACTTTTGGAGTGGCAAAATGGGAGGATTGGTAAGAGCGCAGGCTTGGGAGAAAGGCAGAACTGTACCAAATCCCTTTTCTGCCACCTAATGGCTGTACCCACCTAATAGCTATATGGCTCTGGCTGACCCCCTGGCCTCTAGCAGCATCTGTTAACACGTTAGTAAGATCTACCTTTAGACTGTTAATTATTCACAGTCATGCCCTTAAAAAAGTTTGGGCCCAGGATGCCTGGGTGGCTCAGCCGGTTAAGTGTCTGCCTTCGGCTCAGGTCGTGATCCCAGGACCCTAGGATGGAGTCCTGCATGGGCCTCTTTGCTGCTCAGCAGGGATCCTGCTTCTGCTCCTGCTCCCCTGACTCGTGCATGCTCTCACTCACTCATTGGCTCTGACAAATGAATAAAAAAAATCTTAAAAAAAATTGGGGCCCTAAACATAGGAAACTCTCAGATAATGATAGCTATGTAATGG
Source organism: Lontra canadensis (assembly GCF_010015895.1). Taxonomy (NCBI): domain Eukaryota; kingdom Metazoa; phylum Chordata; class Mammalia; order Carnivora; family Mustelidae; genus Lontra; species Lontra canadensis. The sequence goes on from NW_022631000.1 coordinate 27,998,486, forward strand.
GTCTCTGGCATTTAAAAAAACAAAACAAAAAAACTTTAAAAGATTAGAAAGGTTACAGGAATAGTTTACATCATTTCAGTCTGTACTTCATGCTCCACCACTTTGGTTGCCTGTAGGATAAATCCACTAACATCTGACATTCGAACCCAATGCCCAGGGAACCATCCCATTTTTCCTTTTCCCTATCAGAGTTTCGTCTTTGGCTCCAGTGGGAGTACCCTCGGTCTGACTCTCATATACTACCTGATACCTGCTCTTCCCCTACCTAGAACTCGTGGCACTCCAGCTCCTGTCTGTTGTACAAGCTTTAAGTCATTGCCCCACAGAACTGACCTTTCATGACCACCCTGCCTTTGCATTCCCGGAGCATTCACTGTTCCCATCTTTCTTTTGGCACTTGTTGTATTCACTTTTATTATGTGGCTTTATGTACATAGATTTCCTTCCAGCCAGAATGGGACCACTCAACTCTTTTTAAGAAATTATGAAATATAGTATATAAACAAAAGGGTATATAAAATTTTTTTTGTTTTTTGTTTTTTTTTACTTAATCCAAGCTAAGAAATGGAACACAACCAGGGCGCCTTGCTGGCCCAGATGGTTAAACATTTGCCTTCAGCTTGGATCATGATCCTAGCATCCTGGGATCAAGCCCCACATGAGGCTGCTGGCTCAGCAGGGAGTCTGCTTCTCCTTCTCCCTCTGCCTCTCACCCTGCTTGTGTTCTCTCTCTCTCTCTCTCTCTCTCTCTCTCTCTATATATATATATATATATATATATATCTGTCTCAAATAAAAAACCATTAAAAAAATTCTTCAAAAAAGAAAAAAAAAATCAGACACAACTAGTACCTTAGAAGCTGTCTTGTCTATCCCTTCCCCATCACAGCTTCCCCTTTCCCACAGAGATAACCAACATCATGACACATATATTGATTACAGTTCTCTACTTTTTTTTTTTTTAAGATTTTATTTATTTGAGAGAGAGAGCATGAGCAGGGGGAGAAGCAGAGGGAAAGAGAGAGGGAGAAGCTGACCTTCTTCTGAGCAGGGTGCCCGATGGAGGGCTCAATCCCAGGTCCTGGGATCATGACCTGAGCCGAAGGCAGATGCCCAATTCCACTGAACCACCCAGGCCCCCCCAGTTTTCTAGTCTTTAAATAGTACTTTTTTTGTTTTGTCTTGCCCTGTATAAGTGGATTCATATGTATGAATTTCTGTTTGAATATTTAATAAATTCATCCATTTGCTACATAATGTGCGTAGCCCTAGTTGATTTTCACTGCTATATTTTATTCCCTGATCTGAATATACCAGAAGTTGTCCTTTAAGAATGACAAAATAGACAGATAATCTTAAAATCTCAGTGACATTCAACAGTAAGTATGTTTCTTGCTGGTATATTGGTGGCAAGCCTGGAGCCGCTCTGATGATCTCAGCAGGCTTGGGAGCTAGGCCATAGGCTTGATTCACATCCACTCCGTGGGTCTCATGCATTCTTCTGCTGACAGAGGTCCCTCAGAGAGAAGGCAGGTTTTTGTTTTGTTTTAGACACACTGTTGCTTCCTCCTCCATTTCACTGGCAAAGGCAGGTTCTGTGAGCATACCCAATTAATTATCAGGGTGGCAGGGAAGTGTACTCCCCTGTGGAGATTGGGAGATTGGGAAAAGGGGTGAACCCTTGCTGAACAAGCTTGAAGATCCGGTCACTCAGGTGGTTTATAGTTCTGTTTCAAACAGCACTGCTGCTATGAACATTTCGGCTGTGTCTCTGGTTCCACATGGGAAAGACCTGTCGGGTCTGTTCTTAGGAGCCGAGCGTCTGGGTCAGAGGTGCAAGCGTTTCCAGTGTCACTAGGTAATACCAAATGGTTTCCCAGGTGGTTGTGCCTTTCCTACCACAGTGGATTGGTGTTTTGTTTGTTGCACTGATCCACTGCTACTTTTGGATTTTTGTATACATTTAACGTACAAATGAATAATTTCAAAAATAGGTCTCAAAATTTTTTCAGTGAGCTCAAGTTTTTTTCCAACCACTATTTCCAGTGGAAGGTGCATCATTAAGGCTACAAAACAAAGTGCTCAGAATCCACTGATGGTTTCAACTTGTGTTCTCTTGGCAGATTTGGTGCAAATGCCAAAGTTGTTCATTTCCTGGGACGAATCAAACCATGGAATTATACTTACGATCCTAGCACAAAGAGTGTCAAAAGTGAGTCCCATGATCCTACCATGACTCATCCAGAGTTTCTGAACCTGTGGTGGGACATCTTCACCACCAGCGTTTTACCTCTGCTTCAACAATTTGGCCTTGTCAAAGACACCCACTCATACCTAAATGTGGTAGGTTCTGTTTTTTTCTTTCAGGCAATTTAATGCTGTAGTTTTTTAAACTTGGTATACTGGTAGAGGTAGTGTTTAGTGGTACTTTAAATGGAGGTGTTATTTGTAGCAAAAAGAAATGTCCATCTTACAGGGAAGAAATACTGTCAGCAAAGACTTTGTAGATTTTGTAGCAAATTTTATTAAATCTGAGTGCGTAAGAAAGGACTTTAGAGGTTTATATGTATGTATGTGTGTGTGTGTGAGAGAGAGAGAGAGAGTATGTGTGTGTATACACACATATATATCTGTATCTCGTATGTACAGAATTCTTAGCCCATTATCCTAAGATTCTGAGATTATTCCTAAAGTATAAAGAATGTCTTATTTCAGGTTTTAGAAACTACAAACATTTAAATAGACATATTGTTTATTTTTGCTATCTGCTTAGAAGAATGTATTTTCAGTGAACATTACCATAACATGATTGAGAACAATCACTTGCAAAAGCAAATACTTTTCTAGTATTATTTTGGTTTGCCATCCTTCTGCTCTTAGGGTTACATAGAATCTTGAAAAAGAAGTCTCCTTGTAAGAGGAAGATGACATTAACATTTTAACAGCAACTTGTTTAGCCTCTTTTCCAAGTTTAAATGTCTTCCTCTGAGGTTTGTTCTTTTGGAAGAATTGGAAGAAGATGAGAAGTTACACTTCTCTGCTACATATTAAGATACAAAGAACAGAACTGAATGGATGAATTACAGTTGAGTCTAAGGTTGTAAGAGATCCTTTCTTCGCCATGGTAGAGATTTTAGCCATTTCACTTGGTAGCACTTGTACCAATATATAAAATGGAGAAAGGGAAATATACACTAAGATTCTTATTTTGCTTTACGTGGACCATGAAATAATACTTTGTATAGTACTCAGAACATTGCCTGGCATAGTAAGTGTGTAAAGAAAGCTAGCTATTACTATGTAACCCTTAGGACTACTGTCAAGTAAGTGTTACTGTTATTATGTCCTTTTGTATATTAAGATTAAGTGAGATTTAAAGAAGTAACTTCTCTTAGTTACATAACATACTCATCAAAAGCAGAACGGGGACTCAAATCTAGGTCTGCAAGACTCTTACCTTCCGAACAATATTATGAAAAAAGAACTCTGGAAAAGCCTCCCAATATCATTGCTGTTGCAAGTGAAAGCAAAGGCAGGGCTAATCCAGGGTAAGGACTTATGTTGCTTCAGCTATGAAACCTCCCCATGGAATCTGCCCAAATATCTTGGAGTTTCAATATATTTGAACATCTTTATATATACATATACTGACCTATATATAGCAACAAAAACCAATAATCAAAAATTTTGTTCTTCCATTTTCTCTGTTAAAAGCAATACCTGTATGCATTCATTCGCCTTCCTTTTTCTCGATTTCTAGTACCTTCTCACCTCAGAGCTTTTTGAAGGATAGCTTTGATATTCTTCTACAGTCAATCAAAGTTAATTGCCTTTCTATATGTAATGAGATTCTGACTGAACGTAGAGTAGGTTTGCTCCATTTCCTACACATTTCACTTGTTCCTTCCACAACCCAAGGACTGAGAATTATGAACCAAGGGAAGGGGATGGGAATTTAAACAGCTATTCAAGACTAAGCCAATTAACACGAGCTACGAGAGTAAATGCTACTTGATAACAAGCTTGAACAGGCAGATAAGTTTGGTGCATAGTCTCAAACCATTTAGCTCCCACTTTTATAACATGACAACTTGTGTATGTGGTGTGGCTCTCTGGTTAGGTGCTTTCTGAAGGTTAGCCTCTGAGGTATCATTTTGTTTAAGTTCTCAACCTTTCAGAGCCCACACAGATCGAGAATTGATCGTGAGACTGTGTTCCCTTGTCTGTCCATCTTACACTTTCTAATGAACTGTTTGCAGCTTTCAGACTTGGTCTATACACTGGCTTTCTCTTGTGGCTTCTGTAGAAAGGTATGCAGAACTTAAACATTGACCCTAATTTACTTTGTTCTCCCAATGTTTTCACTGAGTCCAGAAGTCTTCATTTCGTTAGGAATAAATCACATGACCCTTGTATTTTTGTGTCTTTTGTTCGTTTCATGTAATACTTTTCAGTTTATGCTACTTTGCATGATAATTCATCCTGGCTTTTCTCACCTTCAACTTCTTGCGTTCTTTAAAACAGTCTGATTTGCAGCTCTCAAGGAGTCTGTGATTATGCTCTCCTTTTTAGGAAGGCGTCTCAGGAGCTGTATCACATCTGTCCCTTGGGGAGATCCCAGCTGCAGCCCAGCCTGTTGTGTCCTCAGAAGAACGGAAGGAGCGGTGGGAGCAGGGCCAGGCTGATTACATGGGAGCAGATTCCTTTGACAACATCAAGAGGAAACTGGACACTTACCTCCAGTAGAAACGCTGCCGTTTTCCCATGGACACATCCACTTCACAGGCGCTTGTTTCTGATACTTAGTATCTCGAGCTGGCTTAGGAAAGGTCTGTTACGATTGCTAGAAGCTTTGCTAGAATTCATCAGATGAGGGGATTTTGCAAGACTAACAGGTGAGAACTGGGCAAAAGTTGTGAAGTAGCAGTTCTGTTATGTGGACAGCGTTCTGCTTGTTAACCCTAGGCTTATTCATTACTCAGCTCTTGTCGGAAATTCTTAATTTTGCCGACCGCCAGCATACGTGGTAAGGGAGAGTCAGGTTAATTAAAATGGCTGTTATCGACTCTGAAAATGTGCCAGTATGGCTCTTCAGGATGGGACAGGGTATCTCTCTCTCGCTTGCACGTCATAGCTTTCACTAGACCTGCATTTTATTTAGAAGGGCCCAGAGACTGCCAGAGTGATTGTGATTCTGCTTTCAGGTGAAGATATCCTGTAACACTGCTGAGTGATTCATAAACCTGTCGGCAAGCGGCGTTAACCCATTTAATTTCCTAACTGTAGTGTCTGAAATTGTTCACCAGTTTTCTGTATACAGTAAGGCAGCATGCTAAAATGCTTTTTTCAGTTCTGTGTATCTGTAAAGAGCAGTGTGTTCTCTGATGGTTACCTGCGGTGGCACCTTGTATGAAAATAAAGGCTTCTTGCCATATTTTGGTTGTCTAATTAAGGGATTCCCACTCCCCTTGGGAAAAAAAAATGTATTAGGTAGTTTTTCATAATCTGTAGAATTTGTCAATGTTTTAAAAAACCAGCATAAAACTTGACACTTGGAATTGGTTTCTAGATATCTAGAAATAGTTCAGTCTAGTGTTCTCCAGTGACGATGATTTATCTGTTCTGTCACTCACACTGTCTCTCCATATCAAGTGAGTGTTCAGATTTTAGAAAATACTGCAATGCTAAAATCATCACAGGTTCATTGTCAATCTCTGGACATACTTGATAATCTTTCAGGACTTCTAGAATCAGTACTGGAACTAGTGTTTCTATCCATGAATTAAAATGATATACGTGTAAAGGATATTTATTAAATGTATAGAGGATTCTAGGTTGCAAGGATGGCAAGCCAGGGAAGGGCAGGATCCAAAATGACCTTTTTAAAGCGATGTGAGTAACTCTATTGGAGGAAAACCAACCAACCAACCAACCATCCAGCCAACCAGGAGAGAAGACCAGGACCAGAAACTCGAGAGGTTTAATTGGGCAGAAGCTGCAATGGCTTTTGTGACCTAACTAATCTGCAAGGTCACCCTTTTATTTCCACAACATCCTACTGGTTACATGAGTCAGCCCTATTCAATTTGGGTGCGAATGAAAACACAGGGATACAGAATCCTGGAGGCAAGAATGGTTAAGGGCTACCTTGGAGGCTGACTACAGAAGAGCTCAAGAAGTACCTGAGGATTTACCTAAAATTGTAAAATATCAAATAAATGATTTCTGAAGATAAACTACGATTGGGTGCCTCTTCTGAAATTATTCCTAAATCCAAGGATCTCCATGTTGGGGGCATTTATCAGGATGTAACCCCATCATAAGTCGAGAGATGTGTATATAAAATAGGAAACTGGTTTCCTGGCATCCTCCAAAGGTAACCAAAGTGATTTTGGGGGGATTGTGTTCTAAGTATCATTATGAATTACTGAATTTTGATGTAGTTGGTGTCTATTCGTTGCAGTTATTTTTTTTTTTAAAGATTTTATTTATTTATTTATTTATTTATTTATTTATTTATTTGACAGAGAGAGAGAGAGAGCACAAGCAGGCAGAGAGGCAGGCAGAGGCAGAGAGAGAAGCAGGCTCCCCACTGAGCAAGGAGCCCGATGCGGGGCTCGATCCCAGGACCCTGAGATCATGACCCGAGCCGAAGGCAGCGGCTTAACCCACTGAGCCACCCAGGCGCCCCCGTTGCAGTTATTCTTAAAGATGATCTTATTGTTCTACCTTTATGATTTACATTTTAAGAACACTGCTTTTGCAGCTGGTGGAAAATAGCTTGAGTTGACAAGAGAGTTGATGGGAAGGACAGTTAGTTTACACTCAGGGTCCCGGAGAGAGACGGTGGTAATCTAGCATACCTTTCACCAGGACGAAGGCAGTGAAGTTGCTGATGGATTGAAGAGTGAGGAAAAGGAGTAACTGAAGATGAGGGGCTTGAGCAACTGTGTGAGTCTCCAGCCTCACTGCTCCCTAAAGCATTGGAGACTTAACTGTAAGTCGTTTTTTATGCCTCATCACTTAAAAATTGATTCAGTAGGTCTCGGTTGAGGCCAGTTACTCAGCGCATTGTCTCTGCTCCAAGTAACTGCCTGGCAATCCAAAGACTCCGACCCAAATAACATTTGAAAACCACTTGATACATTAAGGTGGTATTTATACTAACTACAACAGGGAATGAGGTTTTTAGCAGAAGATGCATGAAGAGGTCAGGTGGTGGTTGCGTAGCAGGAGGCTCAACTTCTAATAATGAAAGTAAAGCGTTTCCAAAAGATAATCTCAGTTCTTTGAGTGATATAGAAAACATTACCATAAATAACATGTGTAAATATATTTGTATAGTGTTTATCTTTTTAATGTCACTGAGACTTGGAGCATTAAGCTGAAGTCAGATTTGGCATGTCCTTAAAATGGTCTGCTATGGTTTACTTTTTTCTTTGCTTATTATTACAAACACACAAATGGATTATAGTCTTTTTATACTTGGGTTATTTGATTAACTTATTTCTCTGGTTTTCAGATGCTGAAATTCAATCTCCTTTAAATAATATGTAAGAAAGCAAAAGAGGAAAGTTTACTGGGCATTTACATCTCAATTCTGTCAATCCTATGATGTATATATATGGTATACACATTTTTGCAGATAAGCAGAGAATAAGGTAAATAATCTATAGATTTTGATTCAAATTATTATACTCCAAACCCCAAAGCTAGGCTCTGCATTAAAAAAACGTATTGTCAAAAAAAAAAGTATTGTCACGTAGTGAGATCAGAGAAACTGCCCTATGTAATGAGAATTACAAATGCCAGAAATCTGGGGAGTAATACAGTGCGTAATAATAGACGAGTTTTCATTTTGCTATGAAGATAAGGACTGTGGCTTGAAGGAGGACTTGGGAAATACCATTTACAAAGGCTTTCATTAAATAGATTGCCTGAAATTATAATATAAAAATAAACTGATAAAATTCCAGGATAGAATTTGTTGTGAAATTTGGCTGGGACTTTGATTCAGCTTCTCTACACACATTATGTTACAAGAAGCCTCTGTTACCCTGTTTTCAGAGGTTTTATTGGCCCAGAAGAGGCACAATTTCTATTATAGGACTATGCTGTGATATTGTGATGTATTCAAGGTCAACATACACCTATATGGGCAAAGGCTCCTTACACCTTATACAAAGCAGTTCAGTTCTTGTGACCTAGTTATTCTGTATTTGTTTCTTGAATGGTTCTTTCAGCAACCATTTCTCACTACTGTTTGCCTAGAATAAAAATAGGAAGAGTCAAATGTTTAGGAAAGAGCCTTTGAATGCTAGTCCTTTTCCACTGAGTCAGGTACAGTTGACCTTGAACAACATAAGTTGAACTGTGAGGGTACACTTAACACATGAATTTTTTTAATACAGTACAGTACTGTATTTGATTTTAATTTTTCCAGCTTCATTATATAAATACAGTACACAAGATCTGTATCTATGTACATGTTGAGTGTTATCAGTAAGGCTTCTGGTTAGCAGTAGGCTAAGTTTTGGGGGAGTCAGAAATTTTATGTGGATTTTCAATACAAAGCAAAAGCACAGAGGGGGTCAGCTCGCCCCACCCTCATGTTGTTCAAGAGTCAACTATATAGAGATTTACCGAAGGCTGCAAATTTTAGATGATCAAAAAGTTTTTTGGCTCCTGGGTCGCTGGTTGAGATTAACAGAAATCTTTTCAGACAACTATACTGCCATGCAGTATGTAATCTGAGTAATTAAGTTTATTTTGGAACTCTGTCCGTATCACAAGATTCAAAGCCTTTTTTTTTTTTTTTTTTTTTTTTTACAATTGAGAAAAGGTTATCCAAAGCATCAGATTTGTATGTGTGGGGGCATCAAACATATCACTTGGTGTTTTTTGTCTTAATACTTTCTGTCCCCCCTCCTTTTTTTTTTTTTAAACATTGTATAAGCAATAAAAGCTCTAAAGTGGAAAAGCTTACATAATTTAAGTAAATACCTTTTGAAGGCTATTAATGTTTTGATTCCAAAAGGATGATAGATATTCCATAGAAAATAGCATATAATGTGCATAAAAGTATCCAGTTAAGAGCCTGAGAAGTCACTGAACTAGGCTAACAGATTTCTTTCCTTGATCTTTTAAAGGATATGCCTTAATTAAGGTGAAGTACTAACTTTTCCAACTACAGGGAGCCTAAAATACCAAGAGTCACCTAGTAAGACGTATAAAATGGCAACAATAACTCAGGTTATAAGAACATTTGTAGAGGATCAATATATCATTTCTTTTTAATCTTCTTGTGAACAGTGGTGGATAGAATAGCCTTTCGCTGTAAGACAGATTTGCCCACACAAAGGTCAGATCCATGCCTTTGGGGATTAACTCCATGCTTAATCAAAGTCTGTAATTCATGCCTAATGTGAATGTTTATCTTAAATCTCCTTACTTAAACCTGCAAGAAGCCTTCACTGGAACATTTCTCATGAAATAGTTAATTTACCTTTTCATTACCAACATTGATACCAGGGCAAGTTTTCTTTAAAAACCTAC